>NC_080187.1:86724887-86784887 GCF_030028045.1 Hippopotamus amphibius kiboko | reverse complement strand
CATTATCAGTGTTGCAACTCATTAGGGCAAAACTGAGAAATGTGCTCAAAGCCAGCCCAAGCAAGGTGGCATTACAAAACAAAGGGCTAATTTGGAGACCCTGCTGTGAACAATCTGTAACAGAATTAGCCTTTTTTCCCCCTAAACTGCACAGCTCTGTAACTAAATGTGACAGACTGAGAGAAGCAGTTTATTAAGACACCAACCCCAAGTTTATTTAGTTCATAAACTCTCTCCTAGAAAATCAATACAGTCTGTACAGGGTTATTAGGCTGACTAGCTAATACATCCAAATCTGGTCTGCCCAGCCAGCAGTCATCTGACAAAACGCTACCCAGCAAAGGCAAACTGAGCTCTCTCAGAGAGCAAAGCTTGGGCTGCACTAGATGAAACGCGTCTACAATGTAACTTGTACCTGCCACCTTACTGCCAAGGCACAAGCCTCAAAAGCACCAGGTTATCTTTTTACGGTTTAAAATATTTTTTTTTTTTTTACTACAAATCTATCATGCAATTCTGTACCTGCTAAATGGATTTGATCAAACAAAATTTTAACTTGTTTCTAATAGTCTACAAAGAAGACAAGCTTTTATTACAATAAGAGACAGCAATTAACCCAAACTTAAGAAATGAACGAGTAAACTAAAACAAAAATCTCAAGCATATACACGTGCTGTGCTTTGCAGATTTTAAGTTTCGAACATTCATTTTTAAATCAAGTTTTCGAAGTACAAATTTGACCCCTCTAGAAACCTCCAAAATGCATGATTTGAACTTGCCACGCACTTCCACATATAAACACAGCATGTAGGGTCCTCGATCTTAGGAGAATCGTCTGTCTAGCGAGCAGGATATCTAGATCATTTTAAGGACACAGGTACAAAAAATATATACCTACAAGGTACGAAGATGACTTTTGAGTTTGTCCACTGGCTGTATAGTCTGAAGATGGTAGAATAACTGTCTGGAATCATCTGTATTAAAATTACTTAAAACTAGGGGAGTAGAGGCAGGCATCCCTTACGCAGTAATTATTTTTCTGCTGTCCTGATTCTATATATTTACACTTTAAGAATCACAAACACTAAAGGCTATGTGTTGGCTCTCCCACCCTACTGACAGTGAGAGATGGACCATGGGAAGAAGCAGTACACCAACTAGGTCTAAACGGTACCCAAGTTATTAAAGACATTATGGGAAGGTGAACACCTCCACCTCACCACAACATGTAGCAGAAATACACTTACACAAAAGTAAGAAACTCAAATGCAGTTTACAACGTTAAAATAGACTGGAGAACTGAAGGAAAAAACAAAAAGACAACCGCTTTTGGAGGTGATTTCTGACGTTTTCACATTTAAAATGTTCCAAGAAAAGGATTACACTATTAACGTGACTTTAATGTACTGGCTCTAGGATACTAAAAACTACATTTCCAAAATATTTTTTTTTTCCATAGGATTTTAATAAAATCCAATTGGCAGATTGCTGTAAATAAACATTTTCTCCCTAACTTTTGAGCTGGTACTCTACTAAGCATTTCATAGCTCATGTTTTTGAGTAACCTGTAAAAAAAAAGTTATATATATATATTCTAAACCTACACTATGGACACCAATGTCGCGGATCATAATCAAAAGTTATAATTAAAGAGAAATTTTATTTTTTAAAACCTTTTTGCATATAACTACATACTGTGCATGTACCCTCAATGAGATCCAATTAGTTGCAAAGAATTTGCATTTCAGTTAGTGTGGGATAACAAGACTACAGGGAGGCACAATGCAATTCCACCAGCAAAGTAAGAAAGTGTGTTCTTTCTTGTTAGCTCTGTAAGCAACAATTCCCACAACTGACTGTTTTAAATGTTACTGATCTTTTCAATATTTGGGTATTGAGGTAGGTTATGTTTTTTCTTCCGTTAAAAAAAAAATCACATGTTGGTGCAAATATTAGCCACAATGAACACCCTGAAGAAACTAATGAGCGAAGGATTTTGTTTTGCGTG
The DNA here is from genome assembly GCF_030028045.1 of Hippopotamus amphibius kiboko. Lineage (NCBI taxonomy): Eukaryota > Metazoa > Chordata > Mammalia > Artiodactyla > Hippopotamidae > Hippopotamus > Hippopotamus amphibius. The sequence goes on along the minus strand of NC_080187.1, from coordinate 86,782,879 downwards.
TTTATATGTGGGGTTTTTTTTTTGGTGGGGTGGGGGGGACATTACTTACCTTTTCAATACTTCTAATTTCTTTAAAAGCACATTGCTTTCTTAAAATAAGTTCCATAAGTGGAGGTTAAGGAAGCCTCACTGAGATAGCTCTATGTAAATATATACGGTTTTGTGATAAAGGCATGCATTTAGCACACTGAGAAATTACTCGAGGATCTTCCTTTTTTCTAGCTATGTTTCCAAAAATGTAAATCCTAAGCAAATATCAAATAAATGGACAATTTATATACACAGTTTAACAAGCATCTCTAGGACTTCTGCTGGTTCACGGAACAATACCTGTAATTCCCTGGGTTCAGTTTAGCAGCTGTTAACAGATTCTGTAATCTGTAATGACAGTAAACTGGCTTTTCCTCTTCTTTTATTCACTATTCATTTTCAAGGCTTGGTTAAGTACAGAGCTGGGTTAAAGATCAGTGGTTTTTCATGTGACACACGCTGGTATTCATCTAATGGCTTGTCAAGACAAAACTGTCCCTGTTCTTGCCAAAATAATAAAAATGACGCTCCACATCGCATGACAATCAGCACTTCCTTGTGGCAAAACAACTCCAGCTTTTGTATTTCACTTATTTTATAGAGAAAAATTTTTAATAATTGGCTATCCAATCCTATCTGTGGAATTACACTTCCATTCTCAAAGGAGATTTTTAAATGTTATGACCTCTTTTAACTATCAATGTGTACACTAGTTTCTAATCAAATCAGACTTCACAGTATTAAAAGAATGCTGAAGCTATAAATTCGTATGGCATAAAGGTATATAACTTAATATATGCAAATTATGCAGAAGCAGCAGGCTGGGTCCAGTCACAGAGGTGGGGGAACCAATTGAGGAAATGTCATTTTTCTTGAGAACAAAGTATGGGACTTGCTTTGCAACATCTGTTGGGCTGTGTGAAATGTTAACAGATGTCTTAGGTGAAAAAAGGAAAAAAAAATTAATAAAGGAAACCTCCTCTGAACAGATAATCCACCCAAATTTCCATATTCCAGAGGAAAAAAGTTGACAGCAACCTTTTTCCCCTGTGAGACCTGCCATCCCTACTTTATTGTGTAAAGTTTCATTTTCTACGTGAGGCTAAGGGGGAAAATTTTTTGACTCACTGTGAAGAATAGAGAAAACGTAAAACAATTTCCACTGAGGTTTTCCCTTTGTGAATAATTATATCATAATCTAGGCTGCCTGTTTTCCCTTGAGTCACATAGGTCATTTGATGGGAGGACAGTGAAAAATTCACCCCCCCCCCCAAAAAAAAAAAAACACACAAAAAGATGAACTATTACTGTACTTTGCCTGCATGTTTGGAGGGAAAGGAAGAAGGGGAGATTAAAAAGCAGCTCTTGCGATAGAGTTCGGATATGAAGACATCTCTGCACCTGAAGGGGATTCACCTATCACACCTGCATATCCCACTCTCCACTGGCTCCTAATTTCCTCCCATTACCAGCCTTGTAAGAGGTGAAGTAGCCTTCTTTCAACAGCCAGTTGTTCTACAGAAGTCTGATGATCTTGAAGAAAATTTTTGGATTCTACTATAGTTGGATCCTGCATTTAAATTTTAAGGGAACCGCAAAACTTTTCATAGTTAACAATTCTCATTCGGTCTCAATTTACCAGATGATCTAGGCAAACCTGAATGCAGCCGCCTTTAGTCCAGATTAAAAAGATGATGCATGCCTGCCAACTACTGAAGCTAACCCTGTGCCTGCTTGTGTATGAGTGGACTGAACTGTGCACCTGTACTATAAACCTTCCTCTTTGGAGACATCAATCCTATTGCTTATTCTCTAAAACTGTGGGACATAAATTTGGGTTAACAGCTCCGGGATTAACCAATTTAAAATGCAGTTAAGAATCTTTACAGATTCAAATGAAGGAGGAAAAAAATTGGTGTTGTCCCCTTGGATTCTGCCAGTCTCAATCACTGGCCCCTCTCTCCTCTATGAGACTCTGTGTTAAAACTGTACATGTTACGTCCTGTTTACAACTACACCTTCTCCAGATGGTTCTGGCAGCCTGGGCTGGGCATTTCAACATATAGAAACCTCAGCCGGAATAGATTGACGATTTCAGGAAACAAAAAATGCAGGCATATCTTTGGTTTTTGGTTAGTTTGTTTTTTTCCAAAGCATCGTGGGTACTAAATGCTAGTGTTTACTCACAGGAATACCACATTAGATAGAGCACATGACAAAAAATAACAACAATAATAACTGATGTACCAAAAAAATTGATCACATACACTGAGGGAGAAGCTTGTGCACTGAAAACATTATGTGATCTCAGACTATGGGGAAATCAGGCCTCCTAAAATTAAGTTTGAACAGGACAGAGATTTAAATCACTTTCAGTCACTGCTGAAACATCCCCCATAAGCAAATACTACCTAAACACTTCATCCTTCTATGGCAAAAGGGAGAAACTGCTCTGGTTGACACTTGTCTCTGTACCAACTGGCACAATCAATGTGATACAGCATCTGCTGACAGCCTAATCAGGGCCTCAATTTCAGAGAAACACATCAAGGATGTGTTTTCAGGGATATATCCAAATGCCATAATCCCTTGATACACTATAAGAAATTTAAAAATAAAGAGAACTTGGGTAGGGTGTGGTAAATGAGGTAGTTTATAAAATGTTAAGGAAATGATGAATCCTTAGAATCAGGACATTTGCAAATGCAAAAGCATCCGAGGTCTGCATGAGTCTTGAGCCTCCCCCAAAAAAAGAAAAAAATCAAACATTTTACCTACCCTGTTCTCGCTTAAAGACAGAAAAGTGACTTTATCCATCTTTTCTCAGCTACAGACAGTGACAATGGCTTCTTCCTACCATAACCTAAAGTTCATGTTTTATGAGAAAGTCTAGAGGAAAACAACCAGTAATGTGTTTCCTTAAATGAGCATCAAAAAACAGGCTTGGGAACACAGAGCAGGCAATTATTTTTGTATGACCATGAAGAGCCACAAGGACTGTAAAGACAGTGTTAATTTCTCTGCTTACTTCCTTCTAAATTCTGCAGACACAAGGAACTTGCAGCACCAGTGAAGTTATCATAATAATAGTTCAAATTACTGTCGGGAAGGAAGATTGAGATTCACAGACACCCAGTTAATCCAACACTGCTTTCAGAGTTGTCACAGAAAAAAGCAACTCTGCTGACAGTACCCTCTTATATGAAATTCACACACCTAAAAAAAGAAGTTTAAAATGTAAATACCGGTATACTTGAAGTTTCATAATCTTCGGAAAACCACAAAGGCTATTTCATATATACACATATATAATGAAAAAGAAATGTTGAAACAAAACAAATTGGAATAAACCTGAAGATTGTTTTCAAAATTAAGGAACTCGGAAGATGCCAAAACACATTAACAGCATATTAAAAATAGGGAAAATGAACGAGTAACTTAGTTCTGAACAGTGATGACCTTTGGTGGGGGGTAGTGGCTACAAGAGGCACAAGGAAAGCTTCTGAGGTCCAGGTGATGTCCTGTATCTCCATCTCATTGGTGGTTCTGGGTATGATCACTTTGGAAAAATTCACCAAGCCATATACCCTCATGATCTGTACACTTTTCTGTATGCATGTTATACTTCAGTTCTAAAAGTTTACTACTGCTACTGTGAATGGCACTACTACTAAAAACAGTGAAAACAATAAATCAGAACTATGTAAAAGAGAGAAAAAAAGGAGGAAAAAGAAAAAATAAGGGGAGAGTGATGTGAGAGAAAAAAGGGAAAGGGCAGAAGAAGGCAGATATTTTATCACAGTCAAAAATCATTCCTGTAGCTGCCACTAAATGTACTGCTTGCAATGCTTTCTTTAAAGGTAAGAAGTGTAAGGAATCAAGGAAACACCTGAGTTTCACAAAATGGGGATGAGTGTGAAAGACAGTAAAAGGGAGGGAGACAGAACACTTAGGTGAGAGGCAGCTTACCGGGCGCTGCAACAATGGGAGTGTATCCTTAAACACACCTCAGCTTGAGAAGCATCCGTCCCACAACAGAGGATCCTGACATGTGCTTGCCAGCCCTGCTCACTGAACCTGTCCTCTGACTGTAATTAGGGCTATATGGAATGGGCACTAAGCATGCCTGTTGAGAGACTACGGAGGAAGTTACACACACTCTGCAGACAGTATTATTTGGAGGCACTGAGTACATTAAGATAGACTGGGGGGAAAAATTGCAAATACACTCCTCTGACCACCTGAACACTTTTGAAGAGTTAATCGTCTCTAAGGCTGACAGCAGCCAGCCACTAAATAAACAAGCCCTGGAGAGAAGGGAAGTAACAAAGTGGGAAGAACTGAATAATTTGCTAATTGATAAGGTATTCACTTTTGCCCTGAGTGGCTCAGTTTCTAGCTCCCTTTTCTTCCATGTGTTATAAAGACAGACATGTTACACTAAGCACTTTTAGCCACTGTTAGAGAACACTGATCAAAGCCCTACTTGCCAAGTACAAGAAGGTGTGGGCAACACGGGAGTTAAGACATAGTCCCTGCTCGTGCGAAGTTTATAATCTAGTACAGGAGATAAGCCATGTACAAAACAACCTTAATAAATCAGAATGTGAAACGAAAAGTAGCAGCCAAATATAAATATAAATATGTGTATATATATATATCTCAAAAGTGCTCACATAGAAATCCAACTTACTATCCATCTCCTCCACTAAACCTTTCACTTGTTGAAAGTAAGAGAATTTTATCTATCTTTGGTAATCCAGGGCCTAACAGAGTGCTTAACACATAGTAAATGCTCAATAAATGATAGCTACACAAAGGACACAATCATCACAGGAAAGAGGAGGGCACTTGCTAAGAGAAGACAGGAAGCAATCAAGGACCAACAGAGAGCAGAAAGGGTTTGGTCCAACAGGAGAGGGGAACATGAAACTCTGAATCGATGAGAAATGAATAAAAGAAATGGCCAACTGCAGAAAGGACTCAGCCCTGGTTCCTTCAAAACTGTGAGAAGTTACAAGCAAGCGGACAGGGTTCAAGAAAGTGTAGCTCCCACTTCCCAATCTGGGAAGTAGAATACTTAGAACCAGCAAGGAGCTCTTAATGCAAAACTGAAAAATGCCTTGTTAAAAATATATAACCCTAACACGCAATAATATACCATACATCTCTGCCTTATAGCATTCTTACAGGATTCAGTTCCCATCAAGACAGTGAAACACTGAGAACTGACTTTTGGATTGAAATTATTTCATTTTTATTTCGATGTCTCCCAATTCTAAGTATTTACTAGGTAGGGTTTTTTAAACATCTATGAACTTCTTCCTGGCTAATGAAATTCCCCAAAGCAAACAAAAACCAAAAAATGTTATGCTGCGTCCCATCTGTGACTTGAATGAAGGAGTGGGGCATGTGGAATAAGGTCGCTTCATTAGCAAACACCAGAGGAAGCGGAGGAGATCTCAGACCCAGCCCTTCTTGTGATCCATGTCTCCACAACTACAAGTGTGCACCAACGTCACCCTAGCTCTCTACACCGTCAGTGCGGGAGCTGCATTAGCACTCTCCGGGCACTCTCCATCCAGAATCCCTCTAGAGAACTGAGAAATGCTGAGTTCTATCACCTGGCCAGCATCAGCAACCGCCGAACAGTCACCTCAGGGATCTGGACAAAGACACTCATCCGCTGCTCTGCCAGCCACTCCAGCCCGCCTTCCTAACAGAGTCCTTTCGGCGAGGACCACTGTCTAAGTGACCTGTCACAGAGCTTTATAAAGCAGCATTAATACTGTGGGCCAAAATGAGATTGATCTTTGAGCTTCGTGGTCTCCTGTTGTCAACGGTGCATTATAAAACCATTACTAAATACTTTATAAACAGGTCTCCCTACAGTGTATTAGAAAAACAGTGCATATTTCATGCCCCATAGTTAGGTAGCCACATATCCATCAGACTAATAAATTATTTATTAGGTGCTCAGAAGTGCAATAAGAGTCAATAAACTAACTTCTGAATACTTATAAGCTACTATTTCACTGGAAATTGCACCTGAACGAGAAGACTAGCGCACTCGCTGAATGGGGGATGGAAACATCTCGGCTCTCTCAAGTGTCCTGTTAAAAGGAAGCACAGGCCTCAGGCATGAGAAGGGGACCTGATAATTTCGGGGACCTGAAAAGTGCCTTGGTTATTGAACTTACAAAGAGGGCCTCACCCAACCCTATACGCCTTTCATTTCTTTTCCAACCCTGAAGACAGCTCAGGGAAATAAAAATTGGTGGAAACATTTCTAACACACCCTGAGTCAGACCAGTTGACAACGACCACCACTCATGTTTTGCATTTGACACCTCCAAAGAAATTATCCAGTGGCTTGAGGGTCCGAGCTCTCTGCTACGTGCACAGCATAGAGTTTGGCACTTGCGAATCTCAGATTTAGAGGAGCATTTTTTTTCTATTTTCAGTTAAAGGTCCCAAGGTCGTAGACACCCAAGGATACAGTCCCTGGTGCCCAGCCCAACATCATCAGGCATCTCTTCCCGGGTTCCACCGCTTTAGAAAAAGACCTTCTGTGCAAGAATGTATTCCAGCCCTTCAAGAAGGAATTTCTTCAGCTGGGAGTTATTTCCCCAACTATCAGAGGCGTGGACCTTTGTGTAGCATTGTGGGTGCCATGGTTTCACATGTTGGCCACATTAATACTGGAGAGCAAGCATCTGTAACCCACAGCTGAGTGTGCTCCAGCCCCAAAGCACCCGCAAGGCTGATGCCAATGCAAACCACTCTTCCCATCCCACATCTGAACCACACTGGTTTTCTCCAGGAGCCAGGAGCTAAGATACAGTTCTGCAAATGAAGATTTTGGGTTCTTTCCATTCACATGATGGGTACAGAGTGTTGAGAAGAATACAGCCGGCGGGTGGGGGGGGGGCTGGCTCTTTTTTTCTCTCCCATTCCACATACCAAGGGAATAAACCATAAAGAGGTCTACAGTGTCTAATGGTGTTCCAAAATATCCCAAGGGAAAAACTTAAATGGATAAATATACAGATGTTTGCACACAGTTTTCGTCTTTCTTCCTAGAGTCTTGTAGTTTTACCCCCATAGGCTGGAGTTTTCTAGGTTAAAGAATATTTTATGTGGGTAGGAGAAAGAAGTGGAAATAAAGGAGAAACATGGGAGAGACCTTCACTTTCTCATCACTTTCTCAGAGACCTCCTCGAGTCCTAGAGATAAGGAAAGAGTTGATGTAAAAATGTAAGGCAAGACTAGTTTCTTGTATTACTTTTGCTACTACAACCACTACAGCTAGGATGATTGTTCATATTAATGAGTTTGGTATGTAGACAAACTATAAAAGATGCAGTCGCTGACCTCAAGTACTTATCTCTGTCTTCTGGGATTTACTCCTCCCGCTAGATTTACTTTTATTCTTCATACCCTTGCCCAGAGGAAGTGATCATCACTCAGGACTTGGAGCATTTCCATGGGTGGGGTTTAAATATGGCAACGAGAAGGGAGGGAACTTCTGCCCTTGGACAGAGACAATGCTGGCCCCAGAGCCCAGGATGTCTAGTTTGTGACAAAAAGAAATATAAACTCCCTGTGAAATATTTATACTGGCCTCACTGAGCTTTATCAGAAAAATCTTATAAAGTGTGAAAGCAGATAGTATTTCAGGGTTGTATCACATCAAGCACGCATCCACACAAACTGTACCACCGCACGCAAATGAGCTAATATTAGATAACAGTCTCGATCCACCCTTTATACGCAGCTATTTGTGTTTTGTGAGTGTGTGCTTATAGTGCTTGTCAGAGACATCCATGGAATTAGTTCTGCCCAAGCATTTCTGCAGTCAGATGACATGGGTTTGAATACCTATGGAACCTTTTACTAATCACATGACCTCTGCAAGTTACTGTACTTATTAGCCTTCCAAAGCCAAAATTCCTCATCTATAAAAATGAGATAATACAAACATACCCAATTGCTGTGAAGCTTAAACATTTTGATTAGTGCAAAAGGTTTAGCTGAGTGCCTAGCACATAACCACTCAATAAATATTAGGTGCTGCACATATCGATATATATGTGTGAAAAGATTGCAAACTAGAAGCCCTCAGGCCAAATTTATTTTGCTTGGCTCCAATCGTGAGTGTGTATGGGTGTGCAAGTATGTTTAAATGGTAGGCAATATATAAAGAAACAAATCAAAAAATTTTAAATGACACTATGGATTTCCAGAAATCTATGTTCCATCATGACAACAACCTACCGAGGTGAAGCAGAAGCTACTCGTTTTTTTCGTTTCTTAATAATCTTTTAAGATTGGGATATAGTTGTTTTACAATGTTGTGTTAGTTTCTACTGTACAGCAAAGTGAAGTCGAGTTCCCTGTACCCAATGCTCATTGCAGCACTATTTAATAGCCAGGACATGGAAGCAACCTAAATGTCCATCAGCAGAGGAATGGATAAAGAAGATGTGGTACATATATACAATGGAATATTACTCAGTCATAAAAAGGAACAAAATTGGGACATTTGTAGAGATATAGATGGACCTAGAGACTGTCATACAGAGTGAAGGAAGTCAGAAAGAGAACAACAAATATCCCATATTAACGCATATATGTGGAATCTAAAAAATGGTACAGATGAACCGGTTTCCAAGAAGCTACTCTTTTTAGTCTGTGCTCTCAGATGGGCACAGTCTCCACGAATCTCCTTCATATTATAACCCACTTGTTTCCCTCAATTCTATTATTTGCTTGGCCTCTTTAGCCATTTGAGTTTGCAACCCCTGCCTATAAGCCACTCCTCCTCAACCTGACACATATATATGAACACTTCATTCACATGTAAATGAATATCATATTTAAATAGTGTCAAGTACCAAAAATGTTTTCCATCATGTCTACCTCTGACAAAAATAACATTGAAATGCATTATCTTCCCTTTCGCATTTTCCTAAACTCTACATTGTTTTATATTTATTTATGTGTGTATGTATATGTTTTTATATATATATATATATATAAAACATTAAATATATAAATATATATATGAGCAGTGAGTAAATCCATTACCTGTCACTATATCAGGGCCTCTGCTATACATGGGCTTTGTGACAGCTATTTTAGTAACAGTGGTTCTCAAACATATGTGTTTTTAACCAATAGAGACCTTTTTTAAAAAGAAATTCAGGGACTTCCCTGGTGGCACAGGGGTTAAGAATCTGCCTGCCAATGCAGGGGACACAGGTTCAAGCCTCGGTCCAAGAAGATCCCACATGCCGTGGAGCAGCTAAGCCCGTGCACCACAACTACTGAGCCTGCACTCTAGAGTCCACGAGCCACAACTGCTGAGCCCATGTGTCACAACTACAGAAGTCCATGCACACCTAGAGCCAGTGCTGCGTGACAAGAGAAGCCACCACAATGAGAAGCCTGTACACCGCGACAAAGAGTAGCCCCCCTTTCACTGCATCTGAGAAAGCCCACATGCAGCAAAGACTCAACACAGCCAATAAATAAATTTATAAAAAAATAAAAAATAAAAAAATTTAAAAACAAGAAATTCATACTGAAAGTACAGGGTAAGAAGCCCAAAGCCTGGACCCCTTGGTCTCCATAGCCTGAGACACCTATACAAAATTGTAAGACCACACCAAAAGAAGTTTAGAAAACTGATCCACTGCCTTACTATGAAACAGGGAAACTGAGGCAAAGTAACAAAATAAGCTGGTGGCAGCCTGGACCGTTTTTTTGAGACCTGGGTTTCCCAAACTGCTTTTACATAGAGTTCGAAGCAGAGGTCAAGAGGGTTGAGAATCCAGTAGTGTATGAAGCCGCTCTGCTGACTTGTGAGAGCCAACTATTAAACTTTTAGCAATTACACAAGCCAGTTGACTTCACATTGGTAACTCACATTAGCAAATGCTAATCAGAGCTCCCCTATCCCCATGAACTAGTTGTTAAACATTTACAAACACATCACTGGTTAAGATTCTGACATTTGGCTGTGGGGCATTGCATTTTCACATGGTACATGTGTACTTTATTCTAGAGATTTGAGGATTTTGGTAAAGAATATGAATCGAACCAAACCAAACACTAAAGAGTTATAGAACAAAATAAATCTGTGCAAAGGTTTGGAGTGCTTAGTGTGTCCAAGGCATTGTGACAATGACAATTTTTCTAGAAGATACAATTACAGTAAGATCTCAGTATCCAGAGGTCTTAGGAAATTAATCGTTCTGGGTAGGAAAAGAGTCTGGGGGTTGTTACTTTATATTTATTGAGCACCTGTTATGTGCCAGGTACTGTGAAAAGCATAAAATATTTTTTCATTTGTTCTTCACAGGTCCTATGAGACAGGTCTTATTATTCTCATTTTACCAATAAGGAAATTGAAGCTAAGAAAGTTGACTTACTTGGCCAAGGTCTTATATTAAGTGTCAAAGTGGGGATTCAAGACCAAGTTGGTCTGGTTTCAAAAGATGTGCTCATTCCTGTATCCTGCACTGCCTCTCCGGTTTCTACAATTTTAGACAACAATTCTTTGAAAAGATGCTGCGTGTATTTAACCTGTGTTTTTAAACAGGACATATCATTCTTGATAATCAAAATTTTTCATTCTGAACATCAAATTAATATGTAGTGATACCTTTAGGGTTTCTAAGGGCTAGAGGGGCCCTGATCCTGGGTGGGAAAAAAAAATCTCTGGGAAGGGCCTGTTTTTAAATTTTAAAATCTATCATTTTATGTTTTTTGTAGTTAGTTGTAATTACTTCTTGTATCTCTAATATCTGCCACCTTCCCACTTCTAGAATTTGCTATTTAATTTTACTATAAGCCTTTCCAAAGGAATATTAAGCAACCGTTATGATGAAATTAAAGCTGGAAACAGTAGTCCCCCCTACTCTGCCTTTCCACATTCCCAGGTTTCAGTGACCCATGGTCAACCGTGGTCCGAAAACATTAAATGGACAATCCCAGAAATAAACAATTCATAAGCGTTCAATCGCACACCATTCTGAACAGCATGATAAAATCTCTCGCCCTCCTGTTCTGTTCTGCTCAAGACATGAACCATCCCTTTGTTCAGCGCATTCCACCCGTTAAGTCACTTAGTAGCCGCCTTGGTTATCATATCGACTATCACAGTATCACAGTGCTTGTCTTTAAGTCGTCCTTATTTTACTTACTAATGGCCCCAAAGCACTACAGTAGTAGAGCTGGCAATTCAGATATGCCGAAGATAAGCTTTAAAGAGCTTCCTTTAAGTAAGAAGGTGAAAGTTCTAGATATAAGGAAAGGAAAAAAAATCATATGCTGAGATTGCTAAGATCTACAGTAAGAACAAATCTTCTATCCACAAAACTGTGAAGAAGGAAAAAAGAAATCTGTGCTAGTTTTGCTACCACATCGCAAACTACGGTTAAGGCCTTGGTGCATAAGTGCTTAGTTAAGATGGAAAAGGCATTAAATTTGTACATATATTTTGAGAGAGTAAAAGAGAGAGAGAGACCCTATTCACATAACTTTTAGTATAGTATATTGTTGTAATTGTTACATTTATTATCAGTTATTGTGGTCATTCTCTTACTGTGCCTAATTTATCAATTAAACTGTATCATAGGTATGTGTGATTAGGAAAAAACAAGGTATATACAGGATTCAGTACTATCCAGAGTTTCAGGCATCCACTGGGGTCTTGGAATATATCCCTTGTGGATAAGGTTGGGACTACTTATAAGGAACATCTCCAAATATATCATGAGTAAGAGGCAAGATATAGAACAGTAAATACAGTGCACTACCATTTATGGGAAAGAAGAACAAAAACTGGGGAGGGGGTAATCCACACATATATTTGGACTCAGCTACTTCTGGAAATACCTTTAAGAATCTGGTTAATAGAAATTACTTTTGAAGAGGCATGGGATATCTGTTTTTTCCGTATAGGCTTCTGAACTCTCGTCTCACTTCTTACGATATTTATGTAATAGCAATTAGCAAAACACACTTGAGAGTTTTCAGGGTCTAAGCAAACTGGGGGAGGGGGGAACAGCTATCTTAGAAGTTGGATATCTAAGCTTAGGTGATTTGTTGCATCTCTTCAGGATGCTCAAAAGCACCATTTTTCCTGGTTCTTAATTGTGCTCAAGTTGTATTTGCAAGGTGTTTGGCACACTAAGGACCAGGCCTTCTACTTTCACCCAACTTACAGTGTCACTGGAGAGATTATATGTAAACACGCCAGTTAAACAGAAGATATATAAATTGCTGCTCTTTCTTACTAAAGTACAAGTGCCATAGTCAGTGCTTGTGTTATTAGCTATGGTGCTTCCTGGAGCCAAAGAAATTTGGTCAAAAGAGAGATATGGCCTGAGTTTCTTGGGCTAAGGAGAATATCAAAAGACAAAGAGAACATTCCAAATGGTGGAGAGGCATGAATAAAAATAACTGTAAGAAAGCATTGTTTCTTAGGTAGATGAAGGATGTTTTTAAGACAAAAAGTTAGTTAATATCCAGACAAACTGTGGAGGCCTTGAAATTTAGACTTTCAGTTTCTGAAATGAAAAGTGAAAGAATGGAAGCTGTGTTTCTTCTAGGAACAGTGTGCAAGGTGTAGCAGAAAAGAGAGATGTGAGGCAGAAGTATTCAATGAGGGATTTATGTCATGTTCAAACACCTCTCTAGAATGTAAGCTCCACGAGCAAGGAAGCTTGTTGGGTTTGTATCTGTCTATGTCACAAGCATCTCAACACTTGAGGCTATACCAGACACTAATGGAAATGGACAGCCCTCACAGGGCAGGAGGACCTACACTAGGTAATAGTAAGAAACAAAGAAACAATTCCAAATTGTTTTGTTGTTTAAAAGATCTACAAGAACTGATGCCTAAGTGAATTTTAGCTTTCAGGGAAAAGAAGGAGTCAAAGATAATTTAAAGACTTCCTGTTAGGAAAAATGGTGGAGGAGGAACCTCCTAAAACTAACAAATGCATGCATTAGATAAAATTTCATATTTTACATCTATATGGTATCAATACAAGTACTGAAGAGTTAAATATTTCTACCTAAAAAAATTCTCGTTAATAAACGTCTCAACACTGACATTATGCTCTATCTTCCATTCTCTACCACGTATTCCTGACTGGAGAGTCTCATCCCACATTATATATCACTCACCTGTAAAGCTGATCACATCCTCTCCCTTCCAGCACCTACTGTGTTTGCCTTGCACTATGGAAGTGTTATATATATATATATATATATATATATATATATATATATATATAGGCTATACATTTGACAAGGCAATCATCTATCCCTGTCCATTGGGAATGGGCATCTCTCCAGAATGCTTGGCATACCCAATCAGCAAACACAAACAGGCTCTAGAATCTGCCAGATTTCCACAACTGAATATCCTCCTTCCTTAGAACTCTTCAAACTCAGTCTCTCTGAATTGGACCATAAAAGTCTCTCTAAAGCTGCTGCCTATCACATTTCACATTTTCTTTAATGAACAATTAAGCCTCCTGCCCATCAAGGCTTGAAAACAAATTCAAGTCTGTTCCACCTCTTTATTCTTACCATGCTTGGCATGCTGCCTTGCATTCAGGCCCATTTTAAGAAACTTGGTTGAAGGTATGAACACATGATGAATGCATGAAAGATTACAGTAACTTTGGGGAGTTTCTCTGCTCAGGAGAGTAATTCAGGTCATGATTCCATTGACTGTTTACTCCCTCAGCAGCTACAAGCAGACATTGCTAATTGAGCAAGAACCTTTTTTTCCCCTGACCCACCTCAGTCTCTCAAAGCATTCACCACCAGGCAGTCAAAATTCACCCACAAGATGAAACAGACCTGTCATCTCTGAACTCTGCCTTTTTTTAAGTTCCAATTTTGTATCATTTAAAGTCTTTCAGGTAAGCCCAAAAGAAAAACCTGAAAACACTATTAGGTCAAAACTAAATCCAGAACTAGGAACTTACAAAATTTTCTTTCCTTTTGCATTCAACCTGGTAAAGATACCCAGTATGCTGTGAGCACTGGAGTACTACATGAGAAAACGTAAAGGGCTCAATCTTTCTCCGTGATCTGTTCATTGTACAAATGCTAATAAGTGCCTTTAAGGAAAACGTGGCACCACCTCGAAGAGATCAGCAATGAAATCTCTCCAGAAAAGTTCATCTCTGTTCCCTTTCAAAAAATCTATCTCCCAGTTTCCCTTGCACTGTAAATTCATTTTTCTCAAACTAAAAATAAATACCAAAAACCATGGAGTCATTTGTCCATAAAGCACACATACAAATCATATAAATGCTGTAACAATTTTTCTAGAAACATAAATTCACTCAAGATGAACTCCAGAGCTCAATACTATGCATATATTTTTAAGTTTATTTTTTAAAATACTTTCATTCTAATGAGATTAAAAGATCCATTTTTAATGTACTGTGACTTAAATTCCTATCTGATGTTTTTAAAAACTGTATCTTTTAAGAAATAAGAGATCAGATAACAAACTGTTCACCCTGTCACATATCATGGCAAAAAAAAAAATTATATGGGGAGGAATTAAATTTCAGACGACAAGTTGTTTTGGCTCTTTTTTTGTTGTTACATTCTGCTTAACCAGTGCCTCAACATGATAAACAAATGCAAACTACTACAAAAATTAGAGGCTGCGATATTTTCAAATGCTCGCTTTCCATCTTAGATAGTGCCAAGTCTACTGCTTTAAATACAATTAAGTATCACCTAAAACTTCAGCTTCAAGGCACATTAAGACGATGTCTTCACAAATACTAAAATAACTGATCAATGAAGTCAATGTGTTTGGGGCGGCAGTAGTAAGTCAAATGAGATAGTCCATGCTGCTGCAGACAAAATTCCCAGCTAACCAGAGCTGGGAATTTGTAGTTTTATCCTAGAACTAAAATTCTTATGCAGTCTTACAGAACAAGTCATTTTTACAAATTACTTGGCAATCATGCATTTCAAAGACAGCCTCTCAAACTGCCAGATTAAAATAAAATTACAAGTTATAAAGGATCTGTACACTTTCCTTATTCTAAATTCTATCCTCTAAACAAATATATACCACCAAGTAAATAAACAAAATCTCGAGTATTTTTTTAAAAAATAAAAAGAAAATATAATAACTTGTATTTGTACCATAACAGAGAAATTGCGGGAGGAGTGTGAGTTGGCAGATCAGCCAAAGCTAAATGTATTCCACATGGCTAGTGGCCGGTGAATCCTGAGAAGCGGGGAGAAAATCTGACACCTAAGGCCGCAAAATGAACACAATCTACTAGATCCTCTCTGCTATGATTCCGGATACACATTTTAATAGTGATTAAAACATATGGAACTGCACAGGGCCTCATGTCAGCATGTTTCTGTGTCCTTTAACATCATTTGAACATCCCAAGTCAAATATAACATGACATTAATGGCCTGGAAGCAAAGTGGAGGACCTGAGGCTGGGTGTTTTAACAGATCCAGAGACACCTCTTTCAGTGGCTGTGGGACAGACAACGGCGGAGCTTGAACACCAGCAAAGATTGTCAAGGTGAAGCTTACACACAAATGTGGCAGCACAAAACTACCCACTCCAAAAAGATTTTGGAGTATGTTTTATTAAATCCTGAAATGCATGTCCTGGTAAATTTCTGTATAAATCTGATTTACAAATTCCACTGAAAATGTGCCACAGCTGGCAGAATAAATGACTACAATAAATCATTATTAAATAACTGTGAATCTTGGTAACGACATAATGCCTAACTTTAAAAAAGTACGCAGAAGCGAACATTCAACGGAAGAAAAAAGCACTCTTCACACAGGAAAACAAATTACAAAACTTACCATGCCAACACTACAGTATGATTCAGTGACTAAATAGGGAAATAAAATTCACATGAATAGTTCTTAAATCTGAAGTGGAGCTGTGTTCACTATTGCATCAAAACAAGTTGTACGGCAAGGGGTAATGGACTCAGGTTTTTGACGCAAACGTTCGCACTGGCAAAGGATAACTCTCACATGTACAGCTGCATCCAATATTCTGCTGGACAATAAAAACATATCCCAGGTATCAATCAGCAAGCCCAGTTTGCCCCTTCTTTGAAGCTTCATAAATATTCCTTTAAAAATAACCTATTTTCCCACCACCCCCCTCTCATTCATAGGGAACTCCACCTTCCTTATAAACTTTCAAAAAATATATACAGTTATATTCTGGTGATGTGGAGCAGATGGATTTTTCCAGAAATCCATTACTTTGATATCACTTGAAATGAATCACTCCAAACATCCCTGCCTTACTCAGTTCTCCCAGGCCTCCACTTGTCAAAGTGCAGACACTTGGTACTTGTGTCGCAACCGAGGAGGCAGCGTTGTTCCAGCCAAGACGAGCTCCAGCAAAGCGACAGCCCCCCAGTGCCGGCTCACAGCCTGTGACTGCTTCCTCCGCCTCTGGGGAAGGGTGAATTATTAACTGACACTTTCACAACAGAAAAACTGTCTGAGATAAACCCATTAAAATGGTTCATCTACCAAATATTTCACAGTGCCAGCTGGTAAAACCTTTGTCCAAGTCATCACTGCCCACTCTTGTGTTTATACTTCAGTTCAGTCACTACTCTTCACAAAATGAAAAGATGTCCTTGAATGCCACTTCGACCTGTCTATTTGCCAAACCTCAGGGGGCAAAAGTGTCTCTGAATAAGGAACCTCTGCCTTTCCCAACAAGTGTAGGATTTACCCATACATGATTCAGGAAAGCTGCCCCCACCTCAACCAAACTTGCAAACTGAGTTGTCCAATAAAATAAAGAGTAAAGATGGTCTCTGCTTTAGCCTAGGTCAAAATATTGTGCCAAATATGAACGGGTCTTTTTTCCCCTGAATTTCATTTTCCAATTTGCCTTCAATTATAAGTACAAAAAACATTCCTTTCTCAACGATCTCAGTGAAGCAGTTGCCACACGTTATTAACTACATCAACTCAAGAAGCACTTGGGGACTGTGGGCCCCACTGTCATGGACTTCTTCCCAGCAAGATGCTTCTTCCTTCACCTCCACTTCCATCCACACAGCCATTCTCTGCATCTTGCCCACATTCAGGAGAGAACAAAGTATCTGTGCTACGGCCTCAAAACCTGGCACATTCCAGACCAAATAAATAAACCAGTAAAAGGATACCTAGCTCTAAGAAGGGGAATAAACATCTAAAAGTTACATCTGGAAACAACTGAAAATACTTCCAAATAAGCAAAAGTTCAGAGAGAGAGACCAAGACAGCATGAGAAGATACACTGACTCCAAAAATGAAGGTAGAGAACAGGCAGGGGTACAGGAAAAGGAGTCAAGGGAAGATCTGAGAGATGGAGGAGACAGTACAATGTACAAAAAGCAATGGTCTAGGGACTTCCCTGGTGTCGCAGTGGATAAAACTCTGCACTCCCAATGCAGGAGGCCCGGGTTCGATCCCTGGTCAGGGAACTAGATCCCACATGCATGCCGCAAATAAGAGTTTGCATGCCACAACTAAGGAGCCCTGGACCTGCAATTAAGACCTGGTGCAACCAAATAAATAAGCAAGCAATAGTCTACCATACAAGAGTGTGTGACCTAAATTTTCAGCTACATCGCCTAGGAAAAGGAATCAAAAAATAAAATGTTGACCATGGCTATGACTATGTCTTTAGTACTAATTATTTAGGGTTGCCTACTGATGTCAACTCCATGATTACACAACCAAAGTCATGACTTCCCTCTTCCACCTCCCATCTCCCTAGGCAAGTCAGTCTGTTCCCAGGCTTGAGGTACTGACCACTGATGGTCACCAAACCCCCATCCTCAGCCTACATGACTCTTCTACACCACCAATGCATTCAACGGTCTACATGTCATCTCCAGGGGAATGTCTAATAGAAACTTCAAACTCAGCATCTCTCTAAGTGTGGACCTATGACTCCTCAAATATACTCTTCCTCCAGAACTGCCCGCCTCAGTAAATGACACCACTGGCCACTGAGTGCTTGGAAAATAATTTTCTCCACTTACAAAGGGCAAAAAGACTATGTTATCCTTCCTTCTCTTTTGTTAATAGTGTTTCTTTGGAGATGTAGTGAATCTCAGTCCTTACTCTAACCTTTAGAACAGAGATAAAACGCTCTAGGGATTAAGCCCAGACTCCAGTTTTCACCCGTGTGAAGAACACAAGGATCACATGCCAGATCACCTCGATGTGTAAAAACAAACCTCCAGGATTAGCGCAACTGTCTCTCATGAGCTGTGCAGAATGTCACAAGGGCAGCCCTTTGTCTCTCAACAAGATGAGACATTACATTAACCTGTGAGATCGGTCTCAACTTTACAGTCACTTTCGTGTTATTGAACACATATAAATCTGTTAATTTCTACTCGATAATAAACAAATCTTTTTTTTCTCTCATCTATGTGGATAAAAAGGTGTTTTTTTGTTGGCTGGATTATTTTATTTCCCCAATCACCACCCCCCGCCCCTCTGATAACCCACATGCAATCCCCAAATAGCTTCTAGTTTATCTCTTAAATAAAGTATCTCTGGACCATCTACTCTCCATCCTTGTGGCTACCACCCCTGTGCAGACTACCATTTTTTTTCAGGTGTAACTGACATACAACATTATATAACATGAAGTCCTTTCCTTTTCTCCTTTACTGAACCTCCCCTTGCCTTCAGAGATGCCTTCTTTCCCTGGACTAGAGTAGGTTATCATCCACTTATACAGCATCCCAAACTTCTTATCAGCACGTGAAATTATTTAATTCCTATCTTCCCTATGAGTCAATAAGCACTATGATAGCCGAGTTCTTTACACCTATAACGCCAGTGCCTAATACAAACAGATTCAATAAATATTTCTGATTGAATGTCCCAACTTACTAGCTAGGGAAAGTAGAGAAGCAACTTAAACAAGATTTAAAAGTATGTAGGTTTACCTGTTTTATTGTATATCTTTACTGTGATTTTAAATCTCTTGCTATAATGGTACAACATCTCAAAGCTTGTCATTTTTCAACTGATTAAATAGGAAACCATTAACTGAAAGATTAAGGTTCCCCATCATTATTGCGTTTTGGCTACTACTAGTACCCAGCTTATCAAGACACAGATGAACTCAGTTATACCCTGGGGTCTGAGTCCAATAAGCCTTGAGCAATTCCTTGGCAACTGCCAAGCATAACAGACTTATAAATGTGACATGCATCTGTCAAAAGCTTGGAGATACTTCTTTAGACTTTACATAAGCAGCTATCTATGTTCCTAATTTTTCTCAAGCCCCTTTATCCAAACTCCACTGCTAACAGCCAATGCAAAGTTTGACCACATGACATTACTCATTTTTTTCCATCTTTACTGAATGCCTACTATGTTCCTAGTACGACAATAACACTGGGAAAAAATCATAGCCGCAAGGCCAAAGTGAACTCATTCTATTACTTAACAGCAAATGAACTGTACCAATCCATATATAAGGAAGTCCTATAAAATACTAAGCATTTTCCATGTTACCAAATCCCTTTCATTCCTTCATGGCTTTAGATTTCAGTAATAATCTTACTCAATAAATTACAAACACAAAGCAAGGAGGAGTATACCAGCTTTCTACAGTGGCCATAATAAATTACCACCATCTCAGTGACTTAAAATATAAATTACCTTACAGTTCTGTTGTTCAGAAGTCCAACACAGGTCTCACCACGCTAAAAATCAAGGTGCTAACAGAGATGAACTCCTTTCAGGAGTTCTAGAGGAAGATCTGTTTCCTTGCTTTTTCCAGCTTCTCGAGGCTGCCTACATTCCTTGGCTCAGGGCCCCCTTGCTCCATTTTCAAACCAGCAGTGCTGGATCTCTCTGACCTTTCTTTCAGTCAATCTCTCTCTGACTACAGCTGGGAAAGGTTCTTTAATGAGTCATGTGATTAAATTGGGTCCACCTGGATAATCGAGGCGGCTTTCCCCATCTTAAGGTCTTCAACCTTAATCAACATCTGCAAAATCCCTTTTACTGTGTAAAGTAACATATTTGTAAGTTCTTAAGAGTTGGACATGGTTGGGGGGAGTTATTATTCTGCTGTTATTTTGCACAAAAAGCATGCAAATTTTTCACGTTATTATTTCTCATCTGAGAAATAATAGCACATATAGCCAAGGCATAATATATCCATCATTTTTTTTTAAACAAGCTTATTGGTTTTTTTTTTAAACAGAAATAAACTGCATATATTTAGAGTGTACAATTTGGTATCCCCATCTCCCAATTCATTCCCCGCCAACCCTCCCTGCGTTCCCCACTTGGTGTCCATGCTTGTTCTCTACATCTGTGTCTCTATTTCTGCCTTGCAAACCGGTTGATATGTACCATTTTTCTATAGTCCACATATATGTGTTAATATATGATATTTGTTTTTCTTTCTGGCTCACTTCACTCTGTATGACAGTATCTAGGTCCATCCATGTCTCTACAAATGTCCCAGTTTCATTGCTTTTTACAGCTGAGTAATATTCCATTGTATGTATGTACCGTATCTTTTTTATCCATTCATCTGTTGGTGGACATTTAGGTTGCTTCCATGACCTGGCTGTTGTAAATAGCGCTGCAATGAACATTGGAGTGCATGTGTCTTTTTGAATTATGGTGTTCTTTGGGTATATGCCCAGTAGTGGGATTGCTGGGTCTTATGGTAGTTCTATTTTTAGTTTTGCAAGGAACCTCCACACTGTTCTCCATAGTGGCTGTATCAATTTACATTCCCCTCAACAGTGCAAGAGCGTTCCCTTTCTCCACACTCTCTCCAGTATTTACTGTTTGTCGATTTTCTGATGATGCCCATTCTCACCGGTGTGAAGTGATACCTGATTGTCGTTTTGATTTGCATTTCTCTAAGAATTAATGATGTTGAGCAGCTTTTCATGTGCCTCTTGGCCATCCGTATGTCATCTTTGGAGAAATGCCTATTTAGGTCTTCTGCCCATTTTTTGATTGGGTTGTTTGTTTCTTTTGACATTGAGCTGGATGAACTGTTTATATATTTTGGAGATTAATCCTTTGCTGATTCGTTTGCAAATATTTTCTCCCATTCTGAGGGTTGTCTTTTTGTCTTGCTTATAGTTTCCTTTGCTGTGCAGAAGCTTTGAAGTTTCATTAGGTCCCACATATTTATTTTTGTTTTTATTTCCATGACTCTAGGGGGTGGATCAAAAAAGATCTTGCTGTGATTTACGTCGAAGAGTGTTCTTCCTATGTTTTCCTCTAGGAGTTTTATACTGTCTGGCCTTACATTTAGGTCTTTAATCCATTTGGAGTTTATTTTTGTGTATGGTGTTAAAGAGTGTTCTAATTTCAGTCTTTTACATGTAGCTGTCCAGTTTTCCCAGCACCACTTATTAAAGAGGCTGCCTTTTCTCCATTGTGTATCTTTGCCTCCTTTGTCATAGATTAGTTGAGCATAGTTTATCTCTGGGCTTCTATCCTGTTCCACTGATCTGTATTTCTGTTTTTGTGCCAGTACCATACTGTCTTGATCACTGTAGCCTTGTAGTATAGCCTGAAGTCAGGAAGCCTGATTCCACCAACTCCGTCTTTTCTTCTCAAGATTGCTTTGGCTATTTGGGGTCTTTTGCATTTCCATACAAATTGTAAGATTTCTTGTTCTAGTTGTGTGAAAAATGCCATTGGTAATTTGATAGGGATTGCATTGAATCTGTAAATTGCTTTCCGTAGTACAGTCATTTTCACAATGTTGATTCTTCCAATCCAAGAACATGGTATGTCCCTTCATCTGTCTGTGTCATCTTTCTTTCATTAGTGTCTTATAGTTTTCTGAGTACAGGTCTTTTACCTCCTTGGTTAGGTTTATTCCTAGGTATTTTATTCTTTTTGTTGCAATGGTGAATGGGATTGTTTCCTTAATTTCTCTTTCTGATCTTTCATTGTTAGTGTATAGAAATGCAAGTGATTTCTGTGTGTTAATTTTGCATCCTGCAACTTTACCAAATTCATTGATTAGCTCAAGTAGTTTTCTGGTGGCATCTTTAGGATTTTCTATATATCCATCAATCTTATTTTCACAATCAAAATCTTTGAAGAATCTATTGGTTTTACTTACACTACAGATGTAAGAATTAAATAAACCTTTTTTTTAAAATTACTATTTAAATTATCTTTCATTTGAATGGGAAGAAGAAAAGTATTCCAGGGTGAAAGTGTAAGTTTTTGCAATAAACACAGATTCCAGAGGGAATTTGTTCTGATTTTACCAGTGATAAATTCCAGGAAACTAATTCATCTTAAAATGGCTTATAGCACTTAACTTCATGATAATAGTTTTCAGTTCACACCAAAAGGCAATGTACAGAAATGGATTACGGGTTACCACTGCAGCAGCTGGCTATAATCTCATACTTCAGTAATAAGGAAAATGTGATTTTCATGCAAAAATCTTAGTAATTGCAATTGAGACTTAGTTAATTGCTTTTTACGTTTTGCCGTTTGTTACGAAAAGGTTTTTTTCAGAGAGGAAATGTCAAGGACCACACCTGAAGCTGTTTTATTCAGGGGCAGTATGTTTTCTGTATAGATGTTAGAAAGGACTTGAATGGAAAAGTATATCTAGTTACTTTTAAGACTTCAGGGACAGAAAAACCACCAAACAGATTTTTCCAATTTTTTTTATCTCTGAAATCTTATTTTGATAGAATGTAAGGTTTCAAACTGAAAAGGACTGACCATTTTCAATGTGAATCAGTGGTAATGTCCCTGAAAATACTGAGGAAGAAAAAAAAAAGGAATACTGAACACAGGTTAAAAACAAATCTTCAAGAGAACCACAATTCTTAACTATGAATTATACATAATTCAGTTTTATTATTACATAATTTTAATAATAATCTGTGAGAGCATGCCACAGTCACATTTAAAGCTAGAAGTATGTAAATATAGAGCAGCTCAATTTTTGGACACAAACTCTTATGAGCTAAGTATATTCTGATTTTTATTTACAATGAGAATGTATTACTTTTATAATGAAAAAAAAATCTGTGATAGCTACCTGCTGCGAGCCCATCCACTCCCACAACCCATGAGGGAAAACAGGACACAAGTGTCCTAACAGAACCCATTTAGACATGCCACTAAGTGCCCATCATCGTATGAAAACTAAGGTGTCTGACTCACAGAAAATGTACTCACTATTGGCTGGAGTAGAAACAGACAAGTTGTTGAATAATCTGTACATCCTCAACCAAAAAAAAAAGGTAATTATGTGAAGTGACGGAAGTGTTAGCTAGCCTTATTGTGGTAATCATTTCACAATATATACCTGTATCAAATCATCACATGCATACCTTAAACTTACATGTTATATGTCCATTATATTTCAATAAAGCTAGCCAAAAATATTATAACATCCAAGTTTGGGGTCTAAATCCTGCATTGTCAATAGGGAAAAAATTTATTTGGGTATTATAGTAGTCTGTGGTCTTCCAAAGCTCAACCCTACTCAACAAAATCTTATTCCTTAGGTTTTAATGGCAGGGTGAGGCAGCAGACAACGATGAGGACAAAAAGCCTAAAAGGCTCCTTAGGCCCCCATAGTGAAAAAAAGGTTGAGAAACAGCCCGACACAGGACAAATCCAACTCTGTCTATCAATTATAGGACTACGAATACAAGGAAATTCTGATAACCACATAGCTAGCTACCGTTTCATGCCCGTCCACTCCCACAGCCCCACTGGTTCAAGGGCTTCTCCAGGGCTGACCCATTTTAACCCCTCAGGAAATACAAAAAAAAATCATAATAATCCATTTAGGTCATTTGTGAAGTCCCACGAGGTGTATCTAACCACAGAGAAGACAGTGGCACGGCAAACAGCTTTCAATTTTGTCTGGGCGCTAATAGAACATGAAAATGCTGACATGAAATTTGGGGAGGAGGAGAGAAAGACAAGGGGGAAATAGTGGGTGCTGCAGGATCTCTTCAAGAAACATTGGTAACATTAAACAAGAAAGTTTTGTTAGCCCTGACCTACACTCAAGAACCTTCACACATGGGTATAAAAAGATAAAAAGAAAAACATACTTCAGGTATAGAGGTAGCAATAGCTAGCTGCAATTTAAGAGGTAATTTCATTTGTGTCACCATCGACTCTGAGAAACTAATATTACACCTATGGCAACCATATGTCCCTGGTTTTCCACAACAATCCCAACTTTACATAATTGTATTCTCCCCACCACCACCCCCAAAACAGTGATTCTTTAAATACAAAATTATGATCTCATCTAAGACTTTCCACACAAACAAATCAATACCAGAAAATCTACTGTTAGACCCTAATACTTGGGGGATAGGGGAGAATTGGAAAAGCGTATCATTCTAGTCATATTTAAAAGCAACTTACTTGTAACTTTAGGATCCTAGTTACTGAAGAAAACTTAAAAAAAAATGTTGAATTAATGTGTTTTTACCAATCCATATTTATTTTAGAGCTGCTTAATTCTTCAGTACTTGTAACTGTTTCTGTAGGTTTCCTCACATAGTATTTTTATAAATTTATTTATTTATTTATTTCATTGGCTGTGTTGGGTTTTTTTTTTGCTGTGCGCGGGCTTTCTTTTCAGTTGCAGTGAGTGGGGGCTACTCTTCATTGTGGTGTATGGGCTCCTCATTGCGGTGGCCTCTCTTGTGGAGCATGGGCTCTAGGTGCGTGGGCTTCAGTAGTTGCAGCACATGGGCTCAACAGTTGTGGCTCACGGGCTCTAAAGCGCAGGCTCAATAGTTGTGGCGCATGGGCTTAGTTGCTCCGTGGCATGTGGGATCTTCCTGGAGCAGGGATCGAACCCGTGTCCCCTGCACTGGCAGGTGGATTCTCAACTACTGCACCACCTAGGAAGCCCCCTCATACAGCATTTTTGATGAACAGAAATATTTTATATTTCAGACCATAACACAACTCTTCTTTACTTTATCCAACTACAAGGTATGGTGTTTGAGGGACAAGTGTTTTGTAGCTGACGCAACTGGACATGCCACCAAGTAACATGTAGATGAAGCACAAAAATAATCAGCCCAGAAATAAAGTAGTGAAAGTGAAATACACCATAAGCAAAGTAAAATATATCAGAGTATCAAAAGTTTAAAAGAATGAACATAGAAAGTAGTAGGGGTGGGGTGAACTGGGAGATTGGGAGTGCCATATATACATTAATCTGTATAAAATAGATGACTAATAAGAAAAAATATCAAATTGTACACTTTAAATATATGCAGTTTATTGTGTGTCAAAAAGGAAAAAAAAAGAAAGGAGTAAAATCTCTCAACCAAGAAAAATCAATATAGTCATCCTCATTAGTTTCTGAAAGTTAACAACAAAGGACAGGGTAGGTTATTTTATAAAAGTGACACCTTGAGATCAAAAGAACCTGGGCTCTGGGAAGGGAAGCAAATTCTTCACTCTGGGAGGTGAGGGTTGATCTTTTATGTTCTCGTGGACATCATCAAGCTGGTACCATCCAAGGCTGTACAGAAGTGCATCCCTTCTGGAATGTTATACGAGGTGTGAGGGAGGAAGTATTCAGGAGAAAAAAACCAGAGAGGGCTGCGATCTAGGAAACACAGCCATCTTGTACAAATGCCCGTGAACACTAACCAAAGACCTTAAAAGACATTTACCCACTCTACCTTCAACTTTTTTTCTATTTCTTAGAGAAATGGTATTTCAAAAAAACAAAGAAAATGCACGTTGTAAATGGGGATGAATCAAAGCCCAAATCCTCTTTAAAACTCCTGAGTATATGCTCCAAAGAAAGGGGAGGTGAGCATCAGGACGGTTACCAAGGTAGTTCACACTTTAGGAAGCTCTACACCAATGGCAGCTCCTGGGTAAAGACTAGGAGGCGGATCACAGCCATCTCCCATCTGTCTCCTCAATTTTCATTTTCAATTTTGTGTGCTTGGTTTTGTTTTTGCTTTTTGCTCCCAAACTAACAAATGCAGGGAGGAACAGAGCATGGTCTCAAGAGTAGGGAGATAAGGAACCTGACCTCTTAAAGTCCCCTGCCAACAAGTGAGTCCAGAGAGCTCATTCTGAGGCTTAGCTATTTAACATTAAGAAAGCTCCCCTTTGTATATGGCACTGTAATAAAATAACAGTAATGGTAACAGTAATGAAGATGCCTTGCATCTAGTGCCTTATAACTTACTTAAAGTGCTTAATGACTTTAATGGATTGAAGCATCCCTATGAGATCAAAGGCAGATATCATCATTTCCAGTCTTCGTAATAGAAAATCAAGGAAGAAAGGTTAAGTAACTTGACCAAGCCTCACTCATCAATACCCTGTTCTGATAACAGTTAAAGGGCTGCTGGATGGCTGCTCAGCAAAGTCAAACCCAAAATAACTCTCTGGTTTGCTGGTTACGGGGACATTGGCTTGAGAAAAGAAATGTATTTAAACTTGATATCAATGAGGTCCAAAGGGCTCCAGAGAATCTATCTGCAGACAAACTGATGTTTATATAAAGTAATTTTCTTCCCCTCAAGTTTTAAGATCCACCCCCAACCCCGCCAAATATTACAATGCAAAATTGCCTTGAGATAAGGGTGATTTTATGTGAAGTTGAAGAATACACAAAATATATAGGATGAAGGGGAAAGGAAAGAAACCCTATCAGCAGGGTCTTCTCCAAGTCAGTGGTAAGTGGGAGAAAACTGCAGAGCCTGTTACTTCCAGATGATAAAATCCAACCTTCCTACCTCCCATTAAGTCTGTTAAAGATGAACACAACACACCCAACTAAAGAATGCTGAAGGATCATGTCACAAAGGGCGGCAACAACTTTAACCATTACAAGGCCCGGAGTTTGAAACTGCAGAGCTGCACGTGCATTTGGTCATGTTCATGTTTATGTACGTCATGCCTTCCTGCCATAATAAAATCACTCCCCACTGCACCAAGAGGAAAAAAAAAAAAAACCTCATCCTAATATGAAATCTCTTTATTACTTATTTATTTAGGTTACCAAGTATGTGATCAGAATTAAAATAAGAGCTGGGATTGGTTCCTAATAAAAGTTAACCTTGCTCTCTTTCCCACCCACATGAAAGTAATTCTGTTTAGAAATCTTTCGTTTTTTGGCCCCAACCCATTCTTTGGGGTGTGCAGCTCACTCACTGCCAGTAATTGCTTCCATACAATACCCTGTCTTAAAACATATCTGCATACTTGTGATGATGCATTACACATATTACATTTAAAACTGCAAACGGGCTTACAGATGTTATTTCCTCTACTAAGAAACAGAGACTATGCATGGTGTCCCAAAGTAACAACAAGAAAAAAAGTGACCTCAATTTCATCTCTCTCTCTCTCTCTGAATTTTTGGCCTCCTGAACTTTTTTTCCTTAATTAATTGCAAGCACAGACTCATTCATCTGGGAAAAAAGCTCAACCTGAAATCTGTGATTAGACCATGAGTATATTCCTGTCTTATACTCAAATCAATATCATCTAGGTCAGTATGCAAGAAATCCTGTTGGCTAATAATCACTGCACTTAGGGCAATTTCATTTGCCCTTTTATAAGACTCGCCTTTAACATAACAAAAAATAGAAAACTCCTATAATAATTGTGGTTCATATCTCCTTCCTTAAAATGACTAATACAGCATCTTTAACCCATCTATGTTATTAATGTAGAAGTATACAAGTTGGTGTGATTTTATTTACCCGTATATACTTACAATTCTTTTTCTTAATATAAAGCAAATTCTCTTCCTGCTTTAAAAACAGAGTTGTAAGATTTGGCATCTGAATTTGCTAAATTCCATTTGTTCTTCATACCTCAGTGATTTCAGAACTAGGTTAATTTTCACTGTCTCCCTTCCACAAGTAAGCTTCAGGTCAACGAGGCAACTCAAAATTCTCCCCAAAATGGAAAGGGAGAGGGAAAGGAGGAAGGGGGAGGGTGGAGGAAGGAGGGGAAGAGAGAGGGAGAGATCCTCTTTGGAAGCTTATGAGTCACATACTCTAATTTTTGGAAGGTAGTACCTTTTATTTTGGCTCTTGTTTAAGGAGAGATAGCAACTCTTTGGAATCAGAGAAGGGATAAAAAAAGCTAAGGATTGATTTTTATATTATTCAAGCTCTACCATATATACAAATACTTACTCTAGTTACAGTCTATATTGAAACCACGCTATTCCAAAGACCCATTTGGAGGATTTTTGTCCCTGATATGAGAAACATACATGTATATACACACAAAAACGGACAGTAAACAAATAAATCAACTTTAAGGAGGCTTTTTAGTATCACAGTGTGATTTTATAAATTAAAAATGTGATTGGATTTCATTTTGAAAATGGGCCCTACCAAGCACTAATTTGCTTCAAGTACACATATGAAATTTTAGATCTATTCTTCAGCAGCAAAAATCTACCCCTGGAAGAAGGGATGAAAGCTAAATTTTGCTTTCAAAATATAAAAAAAAGATATTACTTAACATTAAACTATCATTAAGTTATTACTAACATTTTAGTCAAAAAACCTAGTGCCTTTCAAAAGAAATTACTGACTTTAGAAAAGCTAAAATATGCTCAGGTATTGAAATGCACAGAGTCAGAGAATCACCACCTGGGCCCCTCCAAAACTTAATATTTAAGCAAACACCAAAACTCTTCCGGTAAAAGTAACAGGTTTTTTCCCATGGGCTATAATCATTCTCGGACGATGCCTTAATTAAAGCTGGGCAATGAAACCGTGGATTAAGCTGAGTGTGTCAAGTCAAAACACTTCTTAGCACAGCAGAGCATACTCCCAACTTCTTAATGTGTCCTGTTAGGTCGACATATTATCAAAGATGTAAACGGTACCACTTTTCAACCTTAACTGTGCATTTTTTCACTTTTAGGGCTTTCTGTCCCAACTTTAATGTTCTTTTAATGTAGTTTCTCCTGTGCGATGTATCATATTTATCTCTGCAGCCATCCATCACTATTTTCTTTGAGGTTAATTTCTTTCAACTTGGGGGAAGGTGGGAGAAATGAGGGAACCCTCCTTCTGCAGCTCTGGGCATGATGGGCATTCACAGCTGCTCATTTTGTAATCCCGAATCCTGATTTTCAGGATGCTGAAATTCCTCAAATTCACTCTACTGCCCTTCAGTCTGGACCTAAATCAACAATCTACTGGGATGGGAACCCAGTTCCCACCCAGAACCACTTAATGAAAAATTTCTATCTACCTAAAATCCCTCCAGCTGCAACCTATGTCTTTTTGTTTGTTTTCACTCAAATGGCTAACAGCTGGTACCACCTTCCACGTAAACTTATTTCATGTGTTTGAAAACAGGGATTAACTCATACCTTGGTCTTTTATTTCTCCAAGCCACAAAAACCAGTTCATTTCTCAAATCTTATATACCTTTTCTACTTTTACCTCTGGGCTCGAGAGTCCTATTGCTGTTTGGAATAATCAAGTGGCCAGAAATAAGTGAGATACATTATAAAGGTTGGGGAGACATATATTATAAAAGGTTACTCTTCTGCTCACCTTAGAGCCTAGTGAGGGCACCTTCGGATGGGCTCTGGCAGGCGGCTAGCTGGAGGCTGTCCTCCTACAAACCACAGGCATCGAAAACAGCTCCCCCACCCAGTTTTTGCAGTGGACCGGAGGAGGCAGGCAGACCTCCAAAGTATAAATGTAGAGCCTGACAAATGTTAAAAGTTACCTTTAAAAAGAGACAAAAGCTGGGTGAAGGGTTTTATCTCTGGGTGCCAATAATATTTGGCTACCTTGCATTTGTACAGCACAGTTTACCCATGCATCTCTTCGTAATATATACCTCATTCCCCAAGGAGTGTGGGACGGCCTGGGGCGGGGGGGGGGGGGGGGGTGGGGGGGGGTGGGGAGGACTAGGAGGGATGAAATCCACTACCAAGCTCAGTCCAAAACGCTGGGTGGTGAATTCTCTCCAAGCGAGAAGTAACTATTTGATTTAATCTCAAGCATCCATTAGCTGCCTGACACTCAATAATGTCACGCATGTAATGAGTATTAACTGAACTGAAAATTGGAGGTCGGGGAGTGGGGATCTTCTTGGTTTGGGCAGCCCTCAGTGAGGAAGGGGCTAAACACGCACCAAGAAAGAACACGATGGGCTCTAAGGACGGTCCATCAAAGGGATGGGGGAGCCAGAATGAAAGAAGACCCCAGCTGGGCTAGTGAAGTGGGCCAGGGAGAAGATGCCTGTAGTGCTGAGCCCTTCAGGAGAGCAAGGCTGAGGGCAGGGACAGCTGCAGACTGGAGTCAGCCGCCAGAGTTGAGGGAGATGAGAGGCCAAAGGAGACACGGGGGAGGGACTATGAGAGCATCGTGTGCTCTGCCAAGAAGGTCAGATTTTACCTACAGAGCGCACAGCCAAAGTGTGCTGTGTTCTATTTTTTAATTTTATTATTGACATTTTCAAACATATACAAATGTAAATAGTATAATCCTCCTGTGAACCGCGCCACCAGCTTCAACAATTATCAGGACAGAGTCAGTCTTGTTTCACCTATACTTGCCCTAATCCCCTTAACCTCCCCACTCCACCAGATAATTTTAAAGTAAATCCCAGACATAGTATCGTTTCACTAACAAAGGCTTTTAAGACCTGTCACGATCAGATCTATGTTTCAGAAGGATTACTCGTTCAGGGCAAGAGGCAAAAAGATCAGTTACATGATTTTGGCAAGGGAGTCAGTAAGAGCCCACACCCAGAGGTGAGATG
Organism: Hippopotamus amphibius kiboko; assembly: GCF_030028045.1. NCBI lineage: Eukaryota > Metazoa > Chordata > Mammalia > Artiodactyla > Hippopotamidae > Hippopotamus > Hippopotamus amphibius. The sequence goes on along the minus strand of NC_080187.1, from coordinate 86,752,000 downwards.
AAAGGTGAGGAAGTGATGAGAGATCCCAGGGAATCTTCTCCTGAAGAGATCGTCCTACACAGATGGCAGCTGATGGAGGATTTGGGAGGAACCGGGGTTCACTGGGTTTGATGAAGACAATGGAGACACTGATTGATAAACAGGGATGGAGTGGGAGGTTGGGGTTAGCAGATGCAAACTATTATACAGAGAATGGATAAACAAGGTTCCACTGCATAGCACAGTGAACTACACTCAATATCTTGTGATAAATCGTAATGAAAAAAACATGAAAAAGAATATATATATATATGTATAACTGAATCATTCTGTTGTACAGCAGAAATTAACACAACATTGTAAATCAACTTCCTTCACTAAAATAAATTTTTTTGAAGAATTAAAGGAGGAAATGCAAAATTGGGAAGATACGTTTAGTGCTTGGTTCAACAGGTCTACTGGACACTCAGGTAGAATAAACCAAATATTAGAGCCGAAAGAAATGTTGTAGAAAAAGATGAGAAGAAAAATATCCATCTTAATTCACTATTTGAAAACAGGCTCATGCCTGGAATAGATACTAGAGAGACAAAGAAGTAGTCCCTACCCTCAGGGAACTTTCAGTCTAGTTGGAGAAACAGATTGTCCACACAGCAAAGATAAATGTAACATTGGGATTCATGTCTTAAAAGAACATTTATCAGAAGAGGGGTATGACCTGAAGTAGTGAAGACTGAGCTAGGATCTGAAGGAGGGTTAAATATAAACTCAGAGAATGGCAGAAAAGAGAACACTAAGACATGGGGGCACAGGTGGACCCCGAAAGTTAGGAGAGAGGGGGAAGGGGAGGCTGAGAAGGAGGTGGGGGCAAACTCGCAGGTCTGTGACTGCCAGAAACTTGCAGTGAGGAGCAATGGAAGAGGATTTAGGGGAGAAGCTTTGCATCCAGGTGATACCAAAGAAAACAAGGGGCTTTCTTTGAGCATTACCAATAGGACCCTGGAAAAGTCTAGTACCTGTTCAGGCCAGTGGCTTAAACTTGAAGTCAGTCTAACATCCATGTATGGTTTAGACAGGCAGCACATTACCAAGTAACTTTGTAACTCCTCCTTTCAGTGTCTTGACATGCTCACAAGTCTGTGAGCTTTAGTGGGGCTGGGACCATGTCTGTCCACATCCCTGCTATACTTGAGGTTCTAGCACAGCACCTGGCATAAAGAGGATGGCCAATAAATAATATGTGCATGTACTTCAAAGACATTATCTCATTTACTAGTCACAATACTGAGTTAAAGAAGGGGGATCACCCTTCCTCATCTTCGTGATAGGGAAAGGGCCAACAGAGCCACCTGGCTAGTAGGTGGTAGGGTCAGATGATAACCCAAAGGGCTAGGAAACAGTCACTATACAGGAATGAGAGCCAAGGGAAAGGGGAGTGGAGCTCAGGGAGGCCACACAGCTTAGGATGTGACTTCAAAAACAGTAAAGGCTATGACCTTGGGAACAAGATCAGGCTTGGATCTGAAAAACCCAGCGCTATCCCTTGTTAGTGACAGTTTCCTCACCTATAAAAGGGAAAAAAGCAGTCTCCACTTCGCCAGCTTAACATGAAGACTAAATGGTGATTCGCGTAAAGCATCTAACAGAACGCCTGGCACATGATAAGCATTCCATCACCACGACCCCTTGCTCCAGTCATGTGAACGGAGCTTTGCGGACACTGAAGCTCATTGTGATGCTAAGAAAACCCTGGTGCTGCAGACCCTCTATATTTAAAACAAGGTTTTTCAACATAAGCTACTTCCAAAATAAGAAATCTTTCAACAGGCTATGGAGGACAATGGGCTTCCGGGTATCAGAGATCAAACCGAAACTCTAAATATCTGCTATTCCATAAATTCACTAAATACTGCTACATGGCACCCGAGCTTTAGGGTTTAAAACGTGTCTTCATTTCCGTCCCAGAGACAGCTACAAGTGTGGGCAGAATACGCGGCACAGCGGGGCTGCCTAGCACATCCTGCGTGAACAGTCAGCAAAACGATAAGACCGTTCACAGATTTCAAAGGGCCACCAACAGCAATACGTGAACTATAACGACAAGACAAAGGCTCACTCCAAAGGACACTCAACTTGATAAAGGTGTCACTCTTCACAGTTACACCCCTACCGTGCATATTTTTCTCATGAAAGGATATATTTAACACTTTCTTCAGTTTTCCCCAGAAATGCATCTTTTGTTAAATGGCAGATAAACTTCACCAAGAATGTTAAGACTGATTTTATTACCCTCACCAACCCAATCCTCTATGAAGGAGGCAACATTTCCAACATGAAAATATTTCAGCAAGCGTAGTTTTAAGTTGAAGTAGTATCTTTGCCATTGTTTGGGGGTGGGGGGAGGAAGGCAGAGAGAAAGGTGGGGACTAGAAATGGAAAAAAGAATTTTAAAATCCCTGTTGCATTATCTACCAGATGTAAGTGAATAATAACTAATATGTCTGCAGCCTCAGCCTTAATCTTAAAACAAATGATAGTATTCAAATATAATATTTCACACATGCAGACTGATAACAGGTTTTTCCCTTCTTTATTTCCTGAAGATTCTGTGAACGACACAATACAGAGTACAATGTATTTAATGAAAGGTTTCCAGGCTGATTTCCCTACAGGTTATTTTCTTTCTTTTCTCTGGAACCCACACGCAGGGTATACTGCAGGGACCAGGGGTGTATATAAAAATAAACTATGAGCCAGTATCAGAGCTGATACCCTTTCTCCTACAGGGGCAAGTGAATTATTAGATCTGTGTCATGAGTGTTTTTTTTTAATATGCCATTGTTCCCACCTGAGCACATTAAATTTTCCATATCCACTTTTAAACCAATATAACCTTTTTTTCCATGTTCATAATGTTCATGCTGTACATTAACAGGCAGAAAATCCAATAGCTTAAGTCATCATATCACAGTTATATGTAAAGCTTGGTGGATGAAAACCTTTTGCATTTTCCCCTTCTTTGAACAGATACTATACTGGAGTTGGCTAAAACCCTAGGAAAAAAATTACACCTCATGGGAAACTGTGCTAATATTTTTTTTCTTTTATGATTGATCACAAATCCATTTTGAACATTACACATTTTTTTAAAGTTTATTATAACTCTGGTTCAACATCTTCTAGCCCAACAAATTGAAGGTGCTGGAATCTTTTGGTCTGGAAGATGTGTTTGCCAATTATTTTTGCACTAGTGCACATAAGCAGGGAGGACGGATCTTAGCTATGAGTTATACATTCCTGTACAAAATAATTGTATATTCTATGAAGACTGATTCTTTTTCTGGAGAAATATACAACAACACAAGGGAAATCTTGTACTAGCAGCATAACTGAAGTGGCAAGATACAATATTAGAAAAATAGAGCTACTTTCATTACTGTGATGCTGTGTGTCAGAATGTCTCTCCTTAATGAACCTGTTTGCAATAAGACTCCGGGTGCAAAGAGGCTATTTAGAGAGACTATTGTGTCTATAGCGAGTCCTTCAAATATCTTCCCACCATTAGACATGCCGCATTGACCAATTCTGTCCTGATTGCTGTTCTTTTTACTATCAAGGGAGATTCTTGCCCAGACAGACAGATGGATCAGACACTGCAGTTCATAAAATGTTTACATTGTACACACACACATACACACACACTGGTACAAGCTACAGAGCTCCACATCACAGCTGGATGTGGCAGTGTCATATGAAGGTTTATGACGTTCCAATATCAATGAAAGGATTTAAGTTAAACTTTGGTTGTCCTGTCAACCTGTCACTCTCAACAAAAAGCCACCCCCCCCTTTTAGTACATGCCCACGCCCACGGCTCACATGGGAACACTTCGGGGAAACGTTTTCTGTCATGAGGTTTCTCACTCTATTGAGATTTTTCTCCCAATTGTTGACAAGAAAAGAAGACCACACATGTCATGCCATCCAAAAAAAAAAAGGGGGGGGGGGGGGCGGGGGGGTGAGAGAACATAATTTTAATAGTAAAAGAAGAGGTAAAAAGGCTTTTTAAAAACATTTTAAATTCCAACTCACAGTGATAGGCTCAGAGGACAAGAGACTTGTCTCTACAATATAACTGAAGCATCTCTGGCTGAATCAGCCGCCTTTTAACCAAGTCTAAACATGAGAGGCTGAGGTGCTTAGCAAAAACTTCCTGTTCATCTTAGTCTGTACTCTGTTCTTATCAGCTGCCGGGCGTTGCTGTAGTCTCACCTTTCACTCACATACCTGCCAAATGATCCTCTACAAAAGTCCTTTCCTCTTGCACTTTTTTAATAGTGTATCCTTCCTTTTCAAATACAAATAATGTGCCTGCCAGAAAAGGCCTTATTATACATCTCCCCCATCTCAGCTACCTGGCAGAAACAACTTCAAAAGCAGAAGTCTAAATTTCCATTACGCTAATAAGTGTACACTACTAGTTATGTCCGAAAAGGAACCAGAGAATTACTCACTGAATTAACCCCGGATCCAATGAATCAAATGCACCCAATTACAGTTTCAATTCCCATTATTTTAAAATTTTTCTCTCACCTCCTTCTTTCCTCTGGGCTTGACCTTATATTCTCGAAGACCCAACAAACAGAGCATCACCTGTCCTGTAGCTCTGATTTTCAAAGCCATTTTGAATATCTGTGATTTCAAGGTATTTCCTCATCCAAGTTCTAAATTCCCATCATGATAAAACCTTAAAATAATGCCTCTATTAAAGCTGCTTTGAACACTTATTGAGAACAGATAAGCATTTCTTAATTGAGATATCTGACACGGTGAACCTGTTTAAAAAACACTTGGAGGATTTGCCTGCCGATTTAGGAGGTGGAGGGACAGGAGAAATCTAGCAGCAATCCCTTTTTTTTATGCAAGTGAACTAAAACTGTAAGAGATCTAAGGAAACTTGTCTTGGCCCAAACAATCCAGGACCCTAGTCTAGGACTCCAGAGGCCTTCCCTGCCTGCTGGTCTTGCTCACATCAGGCTGTAGCTCTGTATCCAGTAAACTTCCCGTATTTTGCCACTAGGGATTTTGTTTGCTTTTTAAACAAGTGACAGCTTTACTAAAATATGCTCAGTTATATCTGCCATGTGTACTGGTGTAAAGAGAAAAAGACTATAGATAATCCAAAAATGATTTCTATGTTCTGTGCTCAAAGTACGGTCTCAGGACTGGCAGCACCAGCATCACCTAGAGACTTATAAATGCAGGTTCCCAGGCCATCTCTATGATCTACAGAATCAGACTGGGAGTAAGGCCCAGCAGTCTGTGATTAAATGAGACCTCCACGTGACTCAGAGACACGCTCAAGTTTTATAACCATGGCTCTCGAATATACAATATGATTTACATAGCTTCATATTAAAATTATTTTAAATGACTAATTCTCCTTAAGGACATAATCAACTGGCTGTAGGCCAAAAAAAAAAGACCTAAAAGGAGGAAAACAATCCAGGATGAAAAATCCCAGTTTAGGAATATCCCAGTTTAGGGCAACAGACAATTAAGCATAAATATGTCTTTTGATTGTACTACACAATACAAACCACTCCACTGATTCTTTTATTTGGAAGACAACAAGCGCCCTCTTTTAGGTTAATAAAATCAGATATTTAAATAAACCCTAGTTTTAGATGAAGTGATGAAAAATACAATGGAAACAAATTCATGAATTTAATCATAAGGATCCACGACAAAATGGGAAGAGATATTAACCAATATGAAGTGATAATTATTTGGAAGTTACAGCTCAGCTAGGACAGCAGTACGTGCCAAAGTGAAAACATACCGTTTTCTCAAGGTAAATGGAAGCGGGGATATGAAGAAATTAGAAAACTAGTACCAAGTTAAGAGTAAAATATGGACACGAACAGAGAGTACTGTCCTGTGGGTGAGAACATTACAAAAGATCTGTGAAAAGTTAAGAGGGGCAAGTTTGAACTGGACCTGGCATTTCCTCAGGGAAATTACTTCAAGAGAACTGTTAACTCAGGAGGTAAAAAGCGCATCAGAATCATCATGATTTCAAAATCGAAACCAGCACTGCTTATAATGACCAAAAGTTAGATACAACCTAAACATCCGTTCAAAGAGGACTGGTGACAGTCATCACAGTCCTCCCATACAATGGCCTTCTGTGAGGCCACTAAAAAACTGTATACATCCACGATACTAACACTGAAAAACACCTACACTGGCAAGTGGAAAAAGGAATTAAACATACAGTAACATCCAACTTCTTAAAAAAATATGGGCATAGGGACTTCCTAGGTGGCGCAATGATTAAGAATCCACCTGCCAATGAACGGGACACAGGTTCAATCCCTGGTCCAGGAAGATCCCACATGCCGTGGAGCCACTAAACCCATGTGCCACAACTACTGAGCCTGCGCTCTAGAGCCCGTGAGCCACAACTACTGAGCCCATGTACTGCAATTACTAAAGCCCTCTAGCCTAAACCCATGCTCCGCGACGAGGAGCTCAAGCACCACAATGAAGAGGAGCCCCCGCTCGCTGCAACTAGAGAAAGCCCGTGTGCAGCAACGAAGACCCAACACAGCCAATAAATAAATGAATGAATTTATAATTTAAAAAAATATATGGGCACATATGTGTATATGCAAAGAACAATGTCTAGGAAACCATAAACCACAATGACCACAGCAGGTAGTTGGATTGCAACTGAAGTTTATCTCCTTCTCCCTATTTCTCTTATTTTCTGAATTTTCTTGGTTTTTAAATGAACCAAAATTACTCACATAATGAGGAAATCATAAAGATACACACAAGTAAGTATTTTAGAAAAAAAAGGCAATAAGTGATAGATTGCCTTTTTATAGGCAGGGACCCAAGGAAGTATTGCTGGTAGGCAAAGGTATTAGAGCACTAATAAAATTCCAGAGACTTCACAAAACCAGGATTCAAAGACAAAGATACAGATTTTAGAAGAAAAAAACTCGTAAACCACACACAATTATTATAATGTATGATCCCTCTTGTCAGCAAAAAAAGAGAAGGGGAGGACATCAAACTAATCTAAACTACTACACTCAAACAATAATCCAAATGAAAAATGAAAAGGACATAGTTTACTAAGTACATATTATGTGCCAGATACATTCACATACTATCTCCTTAACCTTCACGACAACTTGCAAGGTATCACCTCTATTTAGCAAGAAAGAGGCTGAAAGGAAACAAGCACATTTAGCAAGTAAGAGGCTAAAAGGAAACAAGCACATTTCTGATACACAGTGGAGCCCAGAACTCATGAGACCTTTCTACTTCACCAGGCTCCAAAAGGGGTCCTTAACACAGAGTTCTTGAAGTGATGAAAGCTGAAATTGAGGGTACCCAGATAAGAACTTCAGAAAGGACTCCACTATCCTCTGTGAAACACAAAATCGGGATCACAGGAGGGGTCAGGGGAGGCCTGTTGTGATGCAGCCAGGCAGTCTGTGTTAAGGACTTCAGACACCTAAGAGAAAATGACATTTTTAGAAATGCTCCTTTTTTGCCTGCTTTAGGGGATGGTGAGTGGTAATGCAATGACCAAACAAAAGATGTTGCTTAGATAATTTACCAGATATATGGAGACAAGAGTAGGTTTAAGAAGTATCCAACAGGTATAGCTGACACGATATACTGATGGATGGGATAGTCTTCCTTAGACCAAACAACCAAGTGAACTTAATTGTAAAATTATTTACATATGCCTTCACCACTAACAAACTTTGAAGGCATCTCCAATTTGGGATCTTGCAACTTCTTAGCTTTTGCCTTTGTAATACAAAGCTACCCAAATGTATTTAGACATTGTAAAGTATTTGTTCCATTAACCAATAGATGGATAAACAAAACTGTGATATATACTACATACAATCAAGTACTGTTTGGCAAAATATGGATGAATCTTTAAAATATTATACATGTGAAAGAAGATACAAAATACCACATATAGTATGATTCCATCTGTATGAAAGGCCTAGAATAGGCAAATTCATAGAGACAGAAATTACATCAGTAGTTGTCCACAGTTGCAGGGGGATGGCAGTGGCGGCGGGGGTGGGGGGGTTGATAGTTAAAGAGTACAAGTTTCTTTTTGAGGTGATAAAAATATGCTAAATTTGATTGTGATGATGGTTACACAACTCCAAATACACTAAAAACCATGGAAACAATAAAAAGATCCGAAGTAGGTAAACTGTATGTGAATTATATCTCAATAAAGTCATTATTTTTTAGCGGTTTTGTTTTTTTGAGGGAGTTATTTACTGAGTATGATGCTCAAACCTAAGGTAGACACAGGATGAGCAGATGAAGATTACAGGACTTCAGCACTAAAACAGTACAAAAATCTACAAAAAAACAAACCCTGAAGTGGTTCCTATTTGTTTCTATGCAAAATCTCCCTCTTGACATCTTTAAGAAAAAATGCTGACTTGAGACACAATTCCGTTATTCTTCTGATTCTTAACTCAAGAGGTATTTATCTAATAAGATATATTCTGAATCACAGAACAAAGGTTTATTTAATCATGCAGATAAAGAACAAAACCTAAAAAAGATTTAATTCCTCTGTTTAAAAAAAATTCCTTGGATAAAACATTTCTAGACATGTGGGCACTCTAAAAAATTGGATGTAATAGTTTCACATTTATATCAACATTTAATACTAGCCTTACATTTCATGCCCAACCACATAACATCTATAGTAACTTATGCTTTTACTTGTACGGATGTAATGGGGATCATTGCCCGATGTGCTCTTCAAGCAGGTGTCTTGGAGAGCACTGGTCTAAATGCCAAAGATCTAAAGATTTAGGTTTAAGACTTCATGTCATCAGAGCTGGAATGATTTTCAGGTGTGGTGGTGATAAACAAGCAGTTCATATCTACAAAAAAAGCAGGGCCATGGAAAAAAGGAAATACCATTTTATTACCCTTGGGAAATAATCACAGACTTAATCAGAAGTTTAAATACAAATACATAGTATTGCAGCAACATTTAAAATTGCAAAAAGTTAGAAGCCTACACTTCCAATAATAGGGGTTCTATACATAAATAACAGTTCATGTCAGAATACTATATGGCCATTAAAATGCATATTTTACAAGTAACCCAAAGATATGAAGGACAATTAATGTGACTTCTATATTACGTACAAAATATCAGCTGCAAAATAGCATATCAGTATCATTTCAATTTTATAAAATTAAAGATGCATAGGAAAAAATCTGAAATGATAGTTACAAAATGACAAGTAAGGTTATGTCTAGGTCATATGATTATAAATGATTTTTTCATTTTTGGTAATTGCATATAATTCAAATTTTCTCAAATAAATATTTCTGTTATAAGGGACTGGGACTCATACAATAAGTCTGCAGTCATTTCTCATCTCCTCACTGAAGAAAAACGTTCTGATCCAAAATGAAAGAGTTCTAGCGATCTGAGTTTTGGTCGCCTAAAGTTTTAACATACTAGTCCTTCTAACGTGCCGAGTTCTCTCTTCACTCTGGGCTTTTATCAGGGCTGTTTCTTGTACCAAGAACATTTCCAGTCACCCTTCCTAGACCACTTCATCTGGCTAACTGAGAAGAATAAAGAGGCAGAGGAGTCAATTCCTCCAGGTAGTCTCTGGTACTCACTCCTCCGTATGTGCTGATGGAATCCTGGGCTTAGGGCTCCAGGGCATTTACCACATGGTACCACGGTCGCCTGGTTTCCTATTTTTCTCCCCTACTGGACTCTAAGGCACTTTGAGCGCAAGAAATGTTTCTGTTTTGTTCAGCCTTACACCTTCTATAGTTCATAGCATGTCATATAAATTTGATAAATATTTTTGAAAAGAATGAATTTATGTATTAATGGATGAATGAAAAAGTAAACGGTCTGTCAGAGAAGTGAAGTATGCCTAATTCTTAGAAGCATTTTCTCTCCAGTAAACCAGGGGTGTGTGTTTCATGTAATGGAAACATCAGAGTGTAGTCAGTTAGTACTTTAAGCAAAAGACAGTTCTTATGTGGTTCCTGCTTTCAGAGCCCCAAAATCTGGAAAGCATGAATCAAGCAGAAAGTCAAATATATCTAATCACAGGGTATTAAATATGTTAATGTCTTAAATACACACTTGCAAATAAACAGAAATAAGGCACAATTAAAAGAAACAATTAAAATAGAATCATACCATATTTCCTGAACTTGCCTCCCAAAGATCAAATTCAGATGTTGCTTTTATTCATAAGCTTGGAAAAAGTAAATAAAACATTCTGCACATTGCTCACCATAAATCTTAACTTACCATTCAAATTAAATCTAAATACAAACATAACCCTAAAACCTTCTCTAACCCCACAAATACTCAGACAATCAAAATCTGATTTCCAGGACGTCAGTTTTACTATGTGAGTACAATGTTTATACAGAAGAGATAAATTATGCAAATCACAATGATTTACACTTGCTATACCTAAGCTTACTCTTGGTATATTAGAAGGTCCAAGAGTCTACAAATTTACTCAAAACTCGGGTTGTCTAATGAAACAATTATACCATTTAGGACGCTTTTAATACTGATTTACAAGTTACAATCTATTTGGGAAGGGCAGATCAAAGCTTCAAACAACACGCACTGCTTTATATTGTCTACTTAGTACTTGATTGTAATAGCTATGCAACAAATTCAAATTAAAAATTAATTCACAAACTAAACCCCTACTTTATTTAAACCACTACTATATTCACCTTCCTTTCACGCTGTCTAGAAATGTCTTTAAAAAGTAACTCAAATGAAATATCAATGCTGTTTTTAAAACCAGAGCAATCTAATCTTAGTTATGCAACCACCCAATCAGCCGTGAGTAAATTTTCCAAATATAAATTTTAAACTTCATTTAAATTTTTAAAGGTTTCTTGATATAGACATTAAAATGCTAGAAGACATTTTTTAATAATTAAAAATTTCAAACACAAAGGGATGAGGACACCTCAACTAACAGTGGAAGAGCATCCGATTTTCTTTTTCTAGTGAATCTGACAAAAAAATTCAAAATTTTTGGTTAAAACAAGAAAAAAAAAATCCTATGCAAAGAATGGTGGAGAACATTGCAGGAATAAGAAACAAATGTGATTATCTTTTCAGTCCAAGAGACTCTGCATGGTCCCAGTTCTGGAGTGGCTCCAGGTTTGGTAGAGAAGACAGAGAAATAGGGTTTAGCATGCTTGGTGGGGTGCTTGTGCAGCTCTCTGTATAGTCTAGTGCTACTTTCGTCACTGAGTACTTGAACACCTACCACTGCTAAAAATAAACAAGACAAAGCAATTTCAAGAATTTTTAAATCTAGTCTGGAGTATCACACAACCATACAAATAACTGTCCTACAAGGCACAAAGCATTAAGCGTCTTAAGAAAAAGACTGCAGGGACTTCCCTAATGGTCCAGTGGTTAAGAACCTGCCATCCAATGTATGGGACTCACGTTCAATCCCTGGTCAGGGAGTTGGGATCCCACACACCACATGGCAACTAAGCCTGCCCACTGCAACTAATCAGCCCACATGCCACAACTACTGAGCCCACATGCCACAACTACTGAACCCACATGCTCTGGAGCCTGTGAGCCAAAACGAAGATCCCACATGCCACAGCAAAGATCCTGTGTGGCACAATTAAGACCCCATGCAGCCAAATAAAAAAATAAAAATAATTTTTTTAAAAAAAGAAAAAGACTGAGAAAAAAAAAAAAAAAAGGGAAGCATACCCAGAAACCAATATGGCTAAAACACAATATAAAAAGTGTCAAGGAGAGACTGAGGTGGGAAGATAGCCTGGCCTCCTCTCAAGGAGGACCCTGAATATAGAAGTAATTCCTTGTTCCTGAATAGAGAAAATAGAGAAGTAAGGGCTTATTCTGACCAGTGAGCCTGCATGAATGAAGTTTGGGGGCTGAGTAGTGACCACGTCAGAGATGTTTTTAAAAGCCTCCAATCCCAAGTAGAGTGTCCTGGAGGGAGCTTGAAGGTGAACTGACCAGTCAGTGCAGCCAGCTTGTGGTAGGGCAGTGAGACTGAAAAGGAGCAAAAGAGTGATGGTTCACCTTATGAACTCAACAGTAGTCATGAGACTTTTTTTTAAAGGAGCAGATAGTTCCAAGAGACAATGCACAGGATGTGGCAAATGACGGGAGTAGGAAGAACACAAGAAGAAAATGATCGCTCAGGTGTTCAGGTCTTGTGAGACCAGAAGAATGACAGTCACTCCTAGAGGTGGAGTAAGGATTCTGTGTCTGTGTGCTTGTCCTACACAGCACTGCACAGAGACAGATTTCTGGGGTACTTTTTGAAAAATGAGTGGGCTTGCACATTAGAGGTGAAGAACTAGCATCTTAAACTCACCTTTGCCAAACCCAATTCTCCTCTAGGTGAAGTTAATCTGTGCCGGCTGCAGTGTAAAACTAAACCACCCAAGCCCTAAGATATCTCCCTGGCAAGGTTTCTTGTTGGGGCCTTCACCACTTGATTGACATGGTGGATGAGCAGCTGCTCTGCATTTGCAGAGACCAGAATTAGAAAAACTAAAAGAAGTTACACCACAGCTGGAAGACCAGAGAAAGTAATTGAATCAGGTGACTAATTCAGGTGATAGAAGCTCTTGCTATATATTTCTTGAAAGCAACAACTCAAGAAGATGCAGGTGAGGTAAGGCCTAAAGCTTACACACTTTGGGGGACCCTCTCTAAGAAAGAGCATGCAAAAACATATGCACCCTTTACAAAAAGAAATGACCCTGAGAACACATTTGCTGGGGCCCTTCCCAGGGCCTTGGAGGAAAGGTCCCCTCTGTGTACAAGCCCCCCATTCAGAAGAATTGCAGAGCTCCAGGGTCATCTGAGGGAACTGAAAGGAAGGCGGCAATCTCAGGAATCCCAGACACTCCTGTTGCGACAGGAAGAAGCAAACTTTCCTAGACAGCACCGAAAGAGTTAAAATTACCCAAGACGACAAAGACAAAAAGAGATGAGAGGCTGAGACTGGCTGATTACTCATATAAGGATCTCACTTGACAGGGGTAAAACACAAAGCAAGTGTGTGCCAGTTGTTACAGAAAACACATGGGAACTTACCTGGGGAAATTTCCTTTCTCTTAACGGAACAAGGAGTCTTTTCAGGTATTCTGAGTTGAAACTGAGAAGGACATTTCTAATTACAGTAAATGTGGAGAAAGAGTAAGCCACGGAAGAATGGCGACAATAAGGCGTTGATATTCAGCGTCATTCCTGGATTGGGTGGGTGGAAGAGACTAGAACAGGGGCTAAACTTTCACATACGAAGACCCGCTATACAAGGAAGGAAAGAAGGGAGGGAGGGAAGGGAAAAGAGGAAGAAAAGACAGAAACAGAAGGAAAACATCAGTCTCTCACCTGAATAAGCCTACAGGAGGGACTTCCTTTAAAAAAAGGTTACAAATTTCGAAGAAAATTACTTTCTCCCCCAAATTTTGGCTCCTCAACATACAATTACAAAAAACATGACACGTCAACTGTTAAGGCAAGCGTGCCCTTTTCTGTCCCAGATGCCCTGTGTACTCAAGATTCCGTGGGGCAGGTTTATCAGCACTGTCTCAGCTCTGACCCCCCGAGGCAGAGAGTGAGATGCCCGGCACCGCAAGTGGAGGGGGTGAGCTCTGGTGGGCACAAGCGGGGCAGGAGAATCAAAATCACAACGGTCAGCGCCTCAGTGAAGGTCTTTGATCACAATAACCCCAATCCCACAATAGTCCTAGCTCCTCCCCCATCCCAAAGTGCAACTCTCACCCAGCCGGTGGGGCATCTTCTCTCCCCCCATGTTAACGGGAAGAGACTGGAAAGAGCACAAGGTAGGACAATGACCAAACGGGACAGCCTGGAGAACAGTAACAGAGATTCCAGGCTCTCTTGGGAATAATAAAGTGACAGAGGGAACAGGAAGAGAGCCAATTCATACATTCCCAGACAAGAGAACGCGGAGGCCGAGGAAAAGGAAGGAATTAAACACCAATTTTGCCGGTCTGCCTATGTCAGCAAGGTTATTCTTCATTAACATGAAACTGACAGGCAACAGGGACAAAAGTACAAAACCTGCAAGAATGGCAAGAGCCGTGCGCAGCGGGAAACTAGTTCTGCCTCCATCATCCTCTGTGATCTTCAGTGAGCCACCTCACTCCATCCTGCTTAACTGTGCAATGAAACAATTCCTAGAGCTGGCGTTCCAGAACTTTAAAGACCTAATGGTGTATATAGAAGAGTATGGACCCTGGAGCCAGACTACCTGGGTGTGAATTCCAGCTCTGCCAGTCTGTCTGACTTTGGGAAAGTTACATGACCTCGCTGTACCTCAGTTTCCCCATCTGTGAGACACAAGAAAAGTACTCTACCTCACAGAGCTTCCTGAGGATGAAATGCTCTGTGAGCTGTAATTACGCACGTGGGCTAATTTTGTACCCGGTACCTTCTGGGTATAAGCATTTGTGTGAGAAATCACCTTTCTGAAAAGTTCTTCCTTGGAGGGGCAAACACTCTGCCCACCACTTTTCAGGTACTTCCCTTCTTAGGGCAGAGGTAAAGTATTATTATTCAAGCACAGAATTCTCCCATTAGCCTGGATACAGCCTCGGGATGCTTACTGAATAGGCCATGCCCAGAAAGTGAATCTGCCACATATTAAATATGGCTACTGTAAGGTTCCTTCATCACTGCCTCCATCCCATATGTTTCAAACTGGTTCAAATGTACAATAGCATCCTCAAAACACACAGTTCAAGAGAACCCCTTTTGGTGGAAAGGGTCTTTACAAAAGAGAGTCCCCCAGACAGTAGCTACATGGTGACTATTAAACTCTGACCTCTAGCTCCATGAACCAAGCAAACCAAAGCTTCTCTAGAGACATTTACACTGTCATCTATGGAAAGCAATGGGGAACCACAGATGAACTGAGTTACCTAATACTACTACATGAAGGCACATTCTTCATGTTATGGTCCACAGCCCAAAGCAAGGCCTTGGAACCAAACTCTTGACGATGTGGTGGGATGAAGAGAAAAGGCAGCCCTTTAATTAAGCAAGGTCAGCGCTTAGCAAATTTGACCCAGGCAAAGATCAGAGGATAAAGAAGGAGACAAGGCAACTCCTTCACCTGCGCACACTCTGCTGGGCTTCACCTCAGGATTATCCCAAACTCCCCCTCTGGATTCAGCGAACACGCAGGGCCTCCTCTTCCTCATCTGCCTTTGCTCCTGGATTCCTACCTGTATCACTTCTTAAACCAAGCCCCACCTCTGCAACTCCCCTCCATCAGCACCTGGCTTAAATTACAGTGAAAGCCTTTGGTCTCCCTCCTCTCAAATTCATCCTCCCATCAAATTTCATAGATAATTCTCCTGCTTAAAACCTAAAGGCATTTTTTTTTTACATGCAACAACATGGATGAATCTCAAAAGTATTATGCTAAGTGAAAGAAGCCAGACTTAAAAGGGTACATACTGTATGATTCCATTTATATCACGTTCTGGAAAAGGCAAAATTATAAGGACAGAAAACAGGTCAGTGGTTGCCGGGGCTGGGGGTGGAATGAGGAGTTAGTCACTCAGGAGCACTGAGGGGGTGGTGTAAATGTTCTTCTTCTTGATTGTGGTGGTGGGTATAGGACTTAGATCAAACACACTAAATGATGCACTAAAATGGATCAGTTTTATTATGTACAAATTATATTTTAATTTAAAAGAAATTACAGAGAAATCCCAAGGGTTTTCCATTGCCTACAGGTTCCACAGCATTACTGATCTGTCCCCTATCTTGCCTTTCACATTCCAGCAACAATCAACTTTTTAAAATGTCCTTCACTCTCTGTGCAGAAATTCCTTACCACTGTCTGGCTCTTAAACACAGCTTTTCCATATTAACTACTGAGTCCTCCAGGCTGTCTCCCTGCCTCTCCCAACTCTCACACTCCCAGGCTAATAAGTTAGATGCCCTTCCTCTAGTCTCTTATAATGCCTGGTATTTCCCTATCACTGCATTCAAAGAAATGTATTATACATATTATATGCATATATTGTGATATGATCTTGCCTCTCATTGATCAGTTGAAATGTGAATTGTTTAAAAGAACTACTTTTCATTCACACGTGTATATGCAGCCTGGTACCTGGCAGACATTCAATAAACCTTTGTTGGAATGATGTTTAATAAGGCATCACTGGGGCAGGGAGGGGCGGGGGGACTGGAGGGGGGGGGAGTCAAGGAAGGGAGGGAATACGGGGATATGGGTATAAAAACAGATGATGGAACCTGGTGTACCCCCAAAAAAATAAATTAAAAAAAAATTTAGGTCCTGAACTAAGACCTACCAGAAAAAAAATAAAAAAATAAAAAAATAAGGCATCACTGTATCACTGCATCCCCACCACTTACAAGAGTGCCCACTTGGCTCAATAAATACTGGCAGCTCTTGCCTTGCACAGTAATACAAAACCATAAACATGATGCAAGCTGAAAGCATGCAGAGCAATCTTAATAATCAATAGAAAAATTATAGTTTTTCTATGACCTTTAACATTTTTTGACAAACATTAAAAACCAGTTACATAAGGATAGGAAGATGATAAAAAGTAGAACATTTAGTACACCGTAATTTAAAACATTAGAAACTGAGAATTAAAGTGTTTTCTGTATAAAAAACATTATCAAGAGCAGTTTGAGTAGTCTGAACAGTGCTGCCTTCTTCTCACTGTATAATTTAAATTACCAAATGAGCATCTTTTATATACCTTGGTGAACTGGCAAGTCTCCTTGTCTAAGTCTGGATTAGCTTCCAACATTTTAACCTTTGTGTTTTCACTGTCCTGCAGTATCTCTGAAGAGTTTTCTTTAATACGAAGTTTTCTGCCAGCATCCTTTCCTCTGTTATATTTTCATCCTTTTTGGCACAGTCACATTCCTAATTTACAATAGTAAGTCCTCTTCATTAAACTCATCCTGCTGCACACACAGAGGCTCTAGAACAGTGGCACCAAACACTCCTTGGTCAGCTATTTTTCCTAGAAGTCTATTTATGAATGGCTCAAATTTCACTTCCAGTGTTTGCACTTGTCATTTCTTTGCTGCACATTTATCTTTGTCCACCAATTCCCTCTCAGAGATTACAAGTTTATCTCTGAGACAAGGAGGCAACACAGCTACACCCTACACCCTTTGCTGCCTGTTCATGAACCAAATAACAGGATGTGCTCGGGGGTACTTTAATTACTCTCTGTTAATGTAACATAATAACTTAAATTTGAACTGTGTTGTTGGGGGATGGTATTATTTAATTAACCATAATAACTGAAAACTGTGCATAGTGGAAGCATGTAAAGTGAGAAATATCTTTCTTTAGCAAATAAATAACTTTAGGATGAATGAACTGGCTCATCACTGGGCAGGACTGAAGGGATAGGAATTTTTGCCCTTCCCATCTACATCTTCTAATTTATAACATCACAAAAACAGGGCAACTTCTTAAAGGCCCAATTCACTGTGAAGTATAGCAAACTGGAGGAGAGATCTCATATAATCCCAATTCTATCAGGAGTAACAAAGTTACATTCTAACACTGTGTCCCAAAAAATAGGGCTAATAATACTTACTCTTTCACCAGGTGGTTCTGAGAGCAAAAGGAGAAAAATACTTTAAAGTACTTTGAACAATTCAAGTAGATACTATTCTATCAACTATACACTTAGTAGGTACCAGGCACTACTGTACGAGCTTTTCATAAATCTTCTTACACAACAGAATTCTCATGGAACAACCTTAAGTACCAGTATCGTCTCCATTTCACAGAAGAATACTGAAGCACAGAGAAGTCATACAATGTGTCCAAGGGCATGCAGAGAGCAAGCAGTGAAGCTAGTATCTGAACTCAAGTTCTTTAAAACTTTTTCACTAACTTGTCTACTTTCCTGACAAAGGAGAAAGACATGGTCATCAACTCCTAGAAATTGGGCAAACTAATTCAGTATGACTCAGAGTAACCAGTTAGTTCTAGTGGAATATTTTCAGGTTTTTGGCAAAATGGCAAAGATGCACAACGTCCAGAGAACCAAGGAGCTAAGAAGACCATTCCCAGCCTACAGAAGGAGCTAAAAAAGTGGGGGGGGGGGGTCCAAAAATATTCAATTATAGTAAGTATAAATACCAGAAAAGAACCAAGAAACAAAATTCACTTCTCAAGAACTAGGGAAAGTACTGTATGTATCATGACTGTATAAAAAAGCGAGAGTGCTATAAAAACAAGATACGTAGAGCCAACAAAGACCATCAACATTTTCAGTACCACTGACCCTGAAAGGTAATAACACTGCTTTCTGAGGTCTGATTTCACAAGGAATTCCATATGGAACAGAAACAAGAGAGCCTAATAAGGATGCATGATATGAAGGCAATGGGATTAGTTAACTAAAATAAGCAGGTTCCTCCCTAAATATAATCCACTCATAAGGACATATTTAGAACATTTGTATCTCATTAGGAGTATTAAGTGAGAAATATCCTCAATTCCAAGTAGTCCTAATTATATTTCATCTTAGCAAAGAAAGTGAGTTTTCTTTACTAAAAGGGGAAATATACTGCAAGGAACAGCTTAAATATCATAAAAGGATTTTCAACAAAGTCAGACACCAACACAAATCTTATAGGCCAAATAAACACCAACTAAAAACTGACTAACCACTGAGAGAAAACGTATTTTTAGATTATTTCTCTTATTACCAATCACAACAATTAAAGCAGAAATAAGTCACCTAAGCAAAGAGTGCCCAATTTACAAACAACAAAACAAAATGAACTAATACTCTCCAAACTCAAATGTGTTTGTCCCATCACACCTTTCACCAAGGTACCTCCTGTGGTGAAAACAAGATGGTCCACAAGATGACTCCACTGGCAGCGGTGCACTTGCTTTGGGAAGGGTCAGTTCCAGTTTCCCAACAAAAAGAGGTACCTGCCTCTCATGTCTTGAAACAGAAACTAATTTAAATGATACACAATGTGATTTAAGTTATAGATGATAAGAACTACTTTCCAAATTGAAAGGAAAATATTAGAAGGGGCATGATAAAAGCATCATAGAAACATTTTATGAGATAGAAATTAGGTTGGCATCCAGGTAATAGAAAGTCCAGTTTACAAGAGCTTAAAAAATTAGCTCTCTCACAGAACAAGTAGTCAGACGTAGCGGCCCTGGGCTAGGTGTCAAGGACACCAGTTCTGCCTTTCCTGTTGCTGTGCTCATCCCCATGTCTGCTCAGGGCCTCACGAAGCATCACTAACAAACTCCAAGCAGTAATTTGTTTTTCATTCCAGATGGGTAACTTTCACTCCCCTTGTCCAGCACACTTTCTCTTACAGATTATTGGCCAGGACTTAGTCACATGCCTGCTATCTGACCAATCACTGCTAAGGGGAGTGAAATTATCTTGACTTGAGTTTTTACATTAATCATGAGCTATCTCAGATCCCTGCTAAGATCAAGGGCTTTCCTGTTCCCATCTCCCTTGCCTGGCTACTTGGGAAGAAAGGGATGGAATGGGTTTTAGGGTAGGCATCAGCATAGAATTCAATTATTGTAAAAGATCCACAGGGCAACTGTGAAATAGTTCACGTGACTCTCTAGAGCTGGGTAAGTTTAGAGAACACTCCACCACTACATAACAGGGCACCAGAATGCAATGAACTATTTCACTAGTTAGGTGAGGAAGAGCCAGTAAAGCTACTTGTAGCTTTTAAAAAACACAATTTCTCAGCTAACAGCATGAATCAGAAGAAACTGCTTCAGTTATCTTCAATTTTACACTTCCCAAAATGATCTAGTTGGGCAATCCTCTTCAACCTCACCTCTCTACTCAGGCTCTGTTTACGGAATGGGGAGGTGGAAAAACACATGGTTTAGATGTGGGAATCACTCCATTTTTGTTTTTTTAAAAAATTAGCTGTCCTTGGGACTTCTCTGGTGGTCCAGTGGTTATGACTTCGCCTTCCAGTGCAGGGGGTACAGGTTTGATTCCTGGTCAGAAAGCTAAGATCCCACATGCCTTGGGGCCAAAAAACCAAAACATTAAACAAAAGCAATATTGCAACAAATTCAATAAAGACTTTAAAAATGGTGCACATCTAGAAAATTTTCCCTTCAAATCTTCTACTTTAAACTTTAGGGACTCTCAAGACATCCCAAAGAACCCCCAGGTTGTGACTTTGTAGTTTCCAGCCAATCAATAAAAATTTATGGCAAAGCCAAAAAAAAAAAGAAAAGAAAAGAAAAGCAGTCCAGGTCCAATTACAGGAGATTATCTGATTAAAAAATATATATACCCCTATGCAAGACATCTTCCTATAGTTAGGTTTTTAGTTACAGGCTTATGATGAAGGAAAATTCAACTACTACCTTTAAAGACTCAGAACAGCATGTGCCATTCCTTCCATATCTTCACAGACAGCAGTCAGCCTAAAATTGGGATCATCAGGCTGACCCCTCTTCAAAGACTGAATGCAAACTTACAAAGTTTTTCTTATTTTTAAGCTCAACTGCATCCTATACTCCTCTCCAGACACATGTCATCTTTTCTAACATTGTGCTATTGGGTTGTTCTTTTCACCGTAACAACTGTGTTGCCAATTAATGCTATCATTTCTGTCATTCAAATTCTATCAGTTGAAATTCAAGGTCTGTCTCAAATGTCTCGTTTCCTCCATGCCCAAGACTGAACCATTCTTCACAGGGCTTATTCACCATCCAACTCCTAACTTCCTGAAGCCTTGCACCCAAGAAAGATGCTCTGTAAACGTCCCCAGAAATAAAGAGACCAAAAGGATAACGGACTACAGTTGAAAACAGGACCACTTCCTGCATCTTTCCTCAACTTTGTTTTCCTTCAGAGAGGGTAGAAAAGAATCAGCAAATGAAGCAGGAAGGTGCCAGTGAATATGGTAAGGACTGTACATCTCACCGATCTCTCTATACTCCAGAGATGCCTGATCTGCATGCATCACACACAACAGAACAGACACAAACAAATGATGACTGCTAATTCTGGCCTTTTTTTTTTTTTCTTAAACATACTCCAGAAGTCACTGTAATACCGGAAACATTTGGGAGACTGAGCCATCTGATGACAATTACAGGAATCCTGGAAGGGAAAAGAATGCTCAGAGCAGGCCAGACGGCCATGCAATTACAAACCCTACCTCAGCCCCAGAGTCCTCTCCACACCCTCCGCAGCACTGCCGGGGGGAGGTGGATGGTGAGGCACACACACAGGCACACACCCACACACAGGCGCACACACACACAGGCGCACACACACACACACCCACACACACACACACACACACACACACACACACACCCCCTCCAGAGAGCACATCACGACTTCGGTTTGCTTGGTTTTCTCATGAGTTTCGTTCCCAAGGATGTGAGACTCAGAGAAACCAAGACTTTTACAGTAAAAAGATGATTAAAAAGGCCAACCACCAAAAATGTTAGTATGAAACTAAAACTAACTTCCAAGTTCCTTTATTCGCTGAAGCTGATCCTTGTGGAATCTGGGGAAGTAAGGGTAATAACTGAGAGGAGAAAAGGAGTAGTATTTACTGAGCACCTCCAAGAGCAAGCCACTTGCAGAATTAAGAAACCTTGCAAAGGAGGTGGCATCCCCTATTTAACAAGAACTAATAAGGCTCATAGGAGCAATGTGCCCAATCCCAAAGCTCTTAAATGTAGACAACGGGGTGGAAACCCAAGCCCACCTGACTCCAGAGTCCACACTCTTTCTACCAAGCTACACTGCCTGTGAGACAGCACGTACATCAAACACAGAGTCAAACTAGTACGACACGAGATGGCATTAAACAATCACTATCTTACCAAGACACAACTGACAATTTCTTTCTTCTTAAAATAATTTATATAGGACTTCCCTGGTGGCGCAGTGGTCAAGAATCCTCCTGCCAATGCAGGGGACACAGGTTCGATCCCTGGTCCAGGAAGATCCCACATGCCGCAGAGCAACTAAGGCCGTGTGACACAACTACTGAGCCCTAGTGCTGCAACTACTGAAGTCCGCTCACCTAGAGCCCCCCCACCACAACGAAGAGTAGCCCCCGCTCGCCTCAACTAGAGAAAGCCCTCACGCAACAACAAAGATCCAATGCAGCCAAAAATAAATTAAAAATAATAATTTATACCAAGTATAAGAAGTGAGTTGCAGGTAATTCAAAGAAAGTTTAAAAATTATTTGTAGAAACTTTAAAGACATATTCATTATTAATCTACCCAGAGAAATACATAACACTGTTATTACTCATTTGTATATTTCTTTCCAGTATTTCTTTTTCATATACATACCCTTTTACATGCCACAAAGTTGGGGTCATACTATTAGAGCTTTATAGCCACTTCTTTTCAACTAACATATTGTGTATATACGTGCATGTCATAAAAAATTCCTCAAAAGTCTGATCTTCTAAATAATTACGTCAGAACAGATTTCAAAACTAAAGTCTTCCAACTTAAAGTCCTGTGCTGACAGGATTAGGAAACATAAATACCTGAAATATTACATAAGGAAACAAAGAAGTACAGGAGACTGATGAACAATGAATCATGGTTCCAGGGAATCCCTGCTGTTGCAGGAGGGTGTACTTGGACAGAATCGCATTTGACACGTCTTTGTATGCCGGAAATATGATCAACCCATAAATACACACAAAATGTACAAATTCAAAATTGGGATTGCAAATTACCATTCAGTTATCTTCTACCAGTGCTTTTCGTGGGTCTTTATGGAAGTCAAGTGTCAAACCTTGTGTACTTTTCTTTAAATAGAGCCATAGGTTGAGTACTTGCTTCAGTCCGTTAGCAAAAGGTGGGCTTCTCCAACATGGCACACACCAATGAACTGCTGGACAATCTTATACAACGTGGTGGTGGTGGTGGTAACTACAGCAATAATAAAAAGTAAAAATGAAAACAACGATGGTAGCTTTCATTTAAGTCTTTTCCTGTGTCAGTCACTGTTCCTAAACCTCAATATAGATTTTTTCAATCTAATTCTCTCTAAATCCCATAAGGTAACTACTATTCTTGTCCCCAAAAACTTGAAGTCAGAAAACTTCAGTTCAATTCACTTTTGGTGCTCATGAACTGGAAATGGTCTCATCTCTCTAGCTACACAATTTCTTCACCACATAATAGAAGGGTGGAGGCTGAGAGCACTGTAGGGTAATAAGCTCTCAAGCACTATGGATGGGACAATCACCTGAAAATATGTACAAATATATACACGCCCCTCCCCAACCACAGCAAATACCCATCACTAAGTAATCACGTCACTAAATATCATACGGCCTCACAATCATTTACGGCATACTAGAAAGTTAATAACAATCAACACGTTAGCTTTAAAATAAAACCTCCTTGGCCCCCCAAGGTGCTTACTTGATAAGTGTCACAGAAGTCCACAAGCTAAAGCTTGCCAGTTCTAGAAATCTGAACCCCAAGGTAAGTTAAATCTGTCAATATCTGGTACCTAGCTGAAAACTCTTGAAGAACTGGGGTTTCCTGCGACCTGCTAGATCAGAAAACTGGCTCATCTGCACAGTCCTAGGTCTCTACCAAGAGTTGTCCAGGACAACCAAAGCAAAAGGGTACAACCTGAGTCTGCCAGGGAGGGGCATGAAAATCCATGCCAAGTCGTAGGAAGGGAAGACGTGCTATCCCACCAAAGAGAAGACTGCCTCCAGAAGGAAAGTGTGGGACAACCATGGGAGGAAGGAGGGAAGAGTCCAAATTCTGATATTCACCTGGCCCTGCTTCTGCGCATTCAGTTAATGTTTCAGCTCAGTGAAAGTAATTACCAGCCAGGCTCTGCAATCTGTCAATTCACCCTGGGCATTCCTGCTGATTTCTTTGGTCTCTAGGACCCAAGAATCCCTTTTGTTGAAGCGAAGGTTGGTTGTTAGTAGTTTCTCTCTCTCAATTCTAAATTTCTGCCAAGTAATTAGGAAAAGAAAATGAATAACTATTTCTGAGTTTTTTAATGGAAGCTATGGGGGTTAGACTAGGCACAGCCTCTCACAAAAACAAGATTAAAATCATATATCTTTGACCTCCCCTCTTCCAAGGAGAATGGACAAATGCAATTTGGCTCTAGGCTGTGAAGTCAGGGATTTGATCCAAATCACCTCCACTGAAATTTAGGTAGTTTGCCAAAAGTAACTTAGTCAAAAAACAAAACATACGTGGATTTACAAAATACTTTCATCTATCTTCACAATGATCCTAATGGAAGGTGTTATCAGTATCCCCATTTTACAGATGAAGATAACAAAGTTCAGAGGTTAAAAGTACTAGCCCCAAGATCACAGTTACTAACAAAGCAGTCTTCTGAGTCCAAACGCTAGTCTTCTATGTAATTTTCCCCAGTAACTATAACATGTTCTGGTTCAAAGAAACTCCTCCAACTCGAAGTAACATTCAAAACCACACTAAGGACTGTATGAATTACAAAGGAATCCTTAGTGCATCCACCTGGCAGGCAGGTACTCATTTTAAGCTATTTTATGTGGCATCCTCCACTAAACTATACAGACACAATAAAGGGAATTCTGCAATTACCCCCACAATTCTCCCCACCACCCTGTAAACCCATTTCCACTGCACAAATACAGAATGGGTGTTAGAACATAATAAGGATATGCCCACGGAACATATACATGGGAGGCAGAAGGCAGAGAAGCATGTGGCAGTGACAACAGCAACGGTGAGCTCTTCCTGCCATTCAAGTTGTAAACCCAACGGCTTCCTTTGGTCACCAGCAAACCCCATGAGAAGGTGGTCCACACCTGTATGTGCCACCAAGTCAAATGGCAGGTGGCTCTGAAAGCTGTACCATCATTAACAGGGCTTTGTTTTTTATGGTCCAGAACCAAGGTTCCAGGATCTGCCATTAGAATGGACAATGTTTGACTCCTTAGTCATATCAAAATCAGCTAAAATACGTGTGTCTGTGTCTGTGTGTGTGTGTGTGTGTGTGTGTGTGTGTGTGTGTGTATTCCTCTTTCTTATTCTACAAGCAATATACTCTAGCTATAGAAAATCTCAAAAGCGTAGAAAGCATCACGAAGCAGAAGTTAGTCACAATCCCAGCACCCAGAGGCAACAACTGATGACACTTCCTTCTAGTTTTTTAGTTTTTTTTTCTTCCTTACAGCTAGACTATTTGAAATATCCTTTTCTACAGAAAAAGAAACTAATTCTTTTGGGCAGGAACAAGAAAGGAAGTGGAGCCTAGAAAAAGTTAATCCTATTGTATTTCTAAGTAAATTCAAATTACTTGAGTAAAATCTCAATTGATAGCTACAGCAAAAATACTTAAAATCCTCTGGAAAAGCTCAGTAAAGTCACCATCTAGCTCCTCCCAGTGTTACACCCAGAAGAAACAATAATCTATAATGATCACATAGAAGTTCTCTTGTGAGAATGTTTTCTCTTCCAGAACTTTATTTCCCCAAATCCCATTTTTGCACTGAAACTATTAACCCAATTATCCTGTTGGAGTTCAGAACACCAAAATAAAGCCCAATTCCACACTGAATATTTTAAGCTGAAGGAGTCTGAGAAAAAGGCAGAAACAGGAAGGTTACTCCGACCTTCCGCTCGTTCTTCTTCCCTGGAACAGGCCATAAAACCCTCATAATGCTAGATGCCCTCCCTATACCCAGAGGAAAGGAGAATCTTATCTCCGAACACAAAGGGAAGCAGAAAAGAATCCTCACAAACAAGCCTTGCTAGGTTTCCCCTAGTTCACTACAGTTACCCTCTCCTCCTTAACCTACCATCTCCCTCCACCACTGTGCATTCTTCAAAAACCTACCAAAAACACTCAGGTCTGTTTCTTTGGGTGTTCGTTTCCTTATGAAGGTTTCCATGTTCCGTAAAACTTACACTAAATACATCTGTATGCTCCTCTCCTGTTTAAAAAAAAAACTATTAATCTCCAGTTAATATGTCTTTGTCAGTTTAATTTTCAGACCCAGCCAGGGACCCTAAGAGGGTGGAGGAAAACATTCCTCCCCTACAATCCTATCAGTGACAAAAAGGACTTCAGCTCACCCACAGAAGAAACTATGCACAGAAGGACAAAGGGTCCTGTTTTTCTCAAAATTATACTTCTAGAGGATACTGAGGAAACATCATCTAAGTATGGCTGCATGTGTGCACACGCGCACACACACACGTGTGCCTTTTTGGCACATGCACATAAAAGGAGCACAGCTGTCTTCTAATCGGAAATGGATAGCTCAAAAGTAAAGCCAATCGTGTCAACAAAGTTGACAGCAATCTGCTTTTCACACTGAAAAATAAAGACTTAAATGGAACCAGTGACCTTCGTAATGCTAAGAGCCTTCGGAACATAAATCTATTTTGCAGCAATTTCATTGATCATGTATTTCTAAGGTACCTATTTAAGAGGGGTTGGGATAGAAAAAGTACTTTTGTAGCAGTTCCCACTAGGTAAACATGAGTTTTAAATAATCCTGGGTGCAACAGACCTGGAATTGTATTCCCCACAGCCTAGTGATTATAAATGCCCTGTGACCCTCTTAAGCACTGCCAACATCAACGTCTGGTACCTGGCACAAAGGAAATAGATGCTAAAAGTTTGTAAAAAAAAAAAAAAAAAAAAAAAAACAACTTTCCATTTTTATCATGTGCTTTAAATATGTTTCTAAGATAGTTCTCTTTCTCCTCTTTCTGACACAGAAAAAAAGTAAAAACGCTTTTCTCTCAGGCAGCTGTATTATCTTTTAGAAGCAGAAGGGGAGAATAATTGCTGAAAATCGAGTTGTGGCTAATGTCTTCTCATCTTCCCCCAAAAGAAGTTATACTCAATATAATAGAGCCCTGAGACCTGATTCAATGAAAGAAAATCCAAAGATGATTGTAATTCTCTCCCCACAAACATATCCCACTTGTAAAAAAGGACTTCAAAATCCATGGCATTCTATGC
>NC_080187.1:86577387-86719887 GCF_030028045.1 Hippopotamus amphibius kiboko | reverse complement strand
TCCTTTTTCATGAAAACAGGGTTTATAAAACAGAAACTCTGCATTTCCCCCCAAATCATCTCCTAAATCTTCCCCCCAAATCATCTCCTAATCTGGAGAAGATTTAGATATAGATATCTACTTGCTCTATACGTGTAATATACCATACGTACTAAGTCAGTCTACAAAATATATTTTGTTTTGCAATATGCACCAAGTCTCCTGCATGTAATTAACAAAGATGGAACTTTTATTGAGGGGGAGGATACAGTGAAATAAAGAAAGGAAGTGGGGAGAAGGGAGAGGGAGAGGGGGCCAAGAAAGGAACACTTCTTGGGAAGAGGGACCTAAAAGGTTCTAAATATGATTTGTGAGAGGGGAGCAATGGAAAGAAAAGAGGAAAGACTTAATTCCTGCTTACATCTAAATTCTTCATATGAACCTTTTGAGAATAAAGGCTAGTAACTAATTCACTGATGAACATGAAGTTATTAGGTAAAATGTGAACATCCCTGTTAGGGTGATTTCTGAGACTTTACAAATCATGTTTCTGTCTAGGTCTGCTTCTCTGTTATTCGCCTCTGGAATGAGATGTGAACTTGGAAATTTTCTAATAGATAAACTCATAATAGCCAACAATACGATTTTATTAGTGCAGAGCAGAGGAAAGAACATAGCCAAATCCAACAAGCCCACCTGTGTGGTGATCAGATAATTAGCCTTTCTGATCTTCACTTTCCTTATCTATAAAATAAGAATAATAATATATAGCTCAGAGCAGGCAAAAAGTAGACAGGCTATATATACGTTAGTTAACTCTGCGAGTATCAAATAAGCATAACTTTCTATTTATAAACTAGCAAGAGTTTCAGAGTGTGTTTCTGACAGTGGCAAGGGTTAGATATATTTCAACACTCAACGTTTAAAACCTTTCAAGCACAGGTAGAATTAGATAAATGAACAAGAAATATAGACTAATAAATTACTGCTGCAAATTCTCTCTCGTAAGGCTTATTACCCATCGTTTTCATGATGACTTCTTTGATTTCTTTAATTATAGTTTGTTATTTGCAAACAGCAGAGCCAAGAATCCTGGGATATTAGCAAGAAGGCTCCTTCGAAAGAAAAGGCACAGAAGCTAACAGCTGTTGGGGTCTAGAGTCACATGAACCTGTGTTTCAGCCCTGAGTCTACCCATTTCCTAAGCTGTGTGATCTGAGGCAAGAGAACCTCAATGTTCTCACCCATAAAACAGAAGTAATAAGAGTGGCCATGATAAAGGTACAGGCCCCGGGTGGCAGAATAAACGCTCTAAGGCTATTTATCGACGAGGCCCAAGGTATTCAAAGCAACTGTCCAACGCAGCAAACTGCTGATTGAACACAAATCTCCCACCTTCCCAGTCCAGACTCTTACCCACTTGGTTGCCCTACAAAGAAGAGAGCTCCACCTCCTCGCCCTCTCACCATCCACACAAAGGGGAAAGGATCACCTTCGCCATCTGACATGAGTCCATTCCTAGCCTTGGAATCAGATGCAACATTTGTAACCATGTGACTTCTTAAAACCCTGTATTCAAGTAAAATTCTAAAGTGGATCAGTTATCTGGTTGGGGTTTAAACGGCTGGGGTGTACAGGTCCTTTGTCAGAACAAAGACTTCATTAGACAAGCACTGTCTCAGAGCTGCAGGTGATGGGGCTACAGGCCAGAGGAGTTGTTGACAGTGAGATAAGAGCCAAAACTAAGCCCCCTGCTGGACCCCTCTTTGTTGACCTCTCGAGACATCTGAAGTGTTCCATCACTCAACACGTTAGAGCTGGGACAGATCTGAAAACATCAAGAAGGTGTTCCTTTTTTTTTTAAATGAAAACATTAAAATGCCTTTGACTGCAGAAACCCAACCACTTCAGTCTTAGGGACAGAGCCCTGCTTGAGGAGCAAGAGCATTCTCAGTTCGGTTTTTGCCTCTATCATGCACATAAGCATATAAGGATACAGCACTTTTATTTCAGCCTCAGCTTTCAACACATCAAGCCAGGGTGCCTACTGAATTCCTTTCCTAACAGCCTAGCGCATGGCAATTCAGGAGTGTGCAAGGCCAAGACCCACTGTGTCGTAATGCAGGGAGTGCAGATCCTGTCTAAGACAGAAATGGGTCATCAAGCCAAGTCCTATCTTCCCCAAACGGGTGCAAGAAGGAAGAGTCACCTTAATGTAAATACCTGCAGCACTTCAGGCAGCTGCGATATGTAATTCTGTATCTCCTAATAAAACAGCACCCCATAGCAGAGACAGAGTGGTTTACACTTCCACATGTATGTGTGTGTACACATACACACACAGTCTCATGAGATACTCAGAAATGAATGAAAAGGGTATGCTGGGGGTCACTGCCATCATACCCATTTAAGTGATGGGAAAACCAAAGGCCAGTGTGTAAAAGCTTGCCTACATTCACACACTACGAAATTAAGTGTGGCCAGAACAAGATGCCATGTCTTCTGACTCAAATTCTACTCTATCAATACAATTTGAAGAACTAAATGTAAATGTATAATTTGAAGTGTATGAAAGGATGCCTTATCATTTCTTAGTGATGCTAGGATGGCCAGAGTCCTGATGATTGATGACAAAGGTAGAGAAGATGACTAAAGAACCCCTTTTGTCTTTTCCTGCCCCCTGCCTACTTACCCATCCCAGTTAATGACAGTACTTAAAAATCTGTAATGCAAATGTAAAGCCACTAAAGTAACCTATGGTTAAAAACTTCCTTTGCTTTATAAAAAGAATTCCATTGTAATCTGAATTGTCCCTGTCTAGCAGGGCCCAGTGTTATGCAATCCATAGGACAGGCTTGGAGGTCTTCCCCAAACAGCATATTTTCCCCATTCATTTATCTTAGCAGGGGTGGGGCAAGAAAGCTGTGGCAAGACTGAAGAGAGGCATTCACTCTGCCTTTGTCTTCAGACTTCAAACCAAGGAGTCCTGAAAAACCAGCCCTCACCTGGATAACCAACAGCCAAAGGGGGACTGCAGACTGGATGTACTAAAGGGCTGTTTGGCTCAATGTGAATGACAACTGACTGAGCTGGGGAACCAGGTGACACTGCATCCAGCCCGGAGGCCAGCAGCACCAACGTGCACACAGCAGAGGAAGGGCCCTGGCAAGCAGAACCTGAGTCAGATCCAAACCCCTGCTTCTCTAGCTGCAGGTCAGGTCACCAGCGAGAACGGGTACAAAATCATTTTAATGCACTCAACAGTTTGTGCTCTCGTGAAATAGAACAGAAAAAAATGCATGGCATGTGGTAAGATGAGATACTATTTCTTTTTTCCTTTTGTTTTCTTTTTTCTTTTCTTGTTTTTTTTTTTTTTTTTGGCCATGCCACCTGTCTTGTGGGACCTTCGTTCCCTGAGCAGGGATTGAGCCCTGGCCATGGCAGTGAAAGTGCTGAGTCCTAACCACTAGATCACCAGGGAATTCCCTATTATTTCGTGTATATGTATAATTGGTCAAAAAGGTTCGAAAGCCATTATCCCAAAGAGAAGCCAGGATCCGCTTCTATACCTCAGTTACACTACAACGCAGGCGACCTACTGCCAGATCCTTCCATCTTTTCAAGAGAAGCCAAAATTCTGAACTGTGGTATGAAACCTCCCCAATCTTTTAAAGAAAGCTCAAACATTTAAAACAGTATTCTGGCCAAACCAAACCTATCTAAAGGCTGGACCTGATTTCTTGATCTCTGGCTTCCCAGAAATCCCTACCCGTGTAATATAAGTGAGGCAGCAGAACTCATCTTAAGAAAGCAAGAATGCAAAGCATTTCAATGTCCCTGGGAAATTGCAGATGTGGAGGCACTCCCAGAAGGCATTTGCCAGGGCAACACCAGTACTGGAAGAAAAGAACGTGTGATCAGGTGAGGAAGGAAGCACCTGGCCTTGGTGACAGCCGAGTGATTGGGCAAAGAAACAAAACAGTGGTGAGTCTAGTAGTTTCTGTGAACCTTCCCCCGAGCTGGGTTAGATGATGGGGGGGAGTTCTCAAACGGAAACCAACCTTGACTTTCCCTTCACATGTATTGAATAGATCCATAAGACTGACTAGCTGAATGGATAGCTTTTCTTTTTGGAGGTGTGAAAAAGAATTAAATCAAAGAATGCCATCGGCGGCAGTCACCTTTGAGTGCTACAGCAGGAAGGGTTCTGCCTGCCCATAAATGTTGACCACCCTCAACTACCCTGGAGTTCCAGGGGAGTGAATTGGGGCTTGGTGGGGAAGGAGTCATTCGGGGACTCACCGTCTGCCACCTGGCCGTACAGAACTAGGACTGAAGCAGACAAGGGCCTTTAGTCTCTGTGTTTCCTAGGTGACACTCCTTTGGCAGACAGAGCTCGGGACTGATACAAGGGGCTTGGACGTGGAGGTTGGTGGGCTTGAGCTGAGGCTTCTTCAATCTCCCTATCCCAGGGAAAAAGATTCACAAAACCAGGGAATGCTACCCACCCAAAGTCCCTTTTGCTTTTTTAAAAACACTTGGGAGTCTTCCCTGCAAACGTGCAGGCCCCCAGCCTGAGAGCTGGTCTTGCATCAAACAGCAAGCAAGGCCAGACGCCAGCTCCAGACCCAGCTGCTCCCCAAGCTCGTGGTGCAGGTGTGAGATCATCCCTATGAACCTCACCTGCGTGCAGTTTGTCACCTCCGTGTCACTACCGCAGGCAGAGATGCAGTTGGGGCTTTTGTTTTACTTCACACCAGGGGGAAGTCATTTTTGGAATTTTTCATCTTAAATAGATTTTTCTTAAATGTATGTGACACATATTCCTCACAGGACTTAATAAAATAGATATTTCTCATGCCTGGAAAGTAAACTACAGTTGCACAGATTGAAAGAAAATTTATTTTTTTAAAACTAACATTCTGGTTGAACATTCAAAATACTTATTTAGCTATAATTTCTGAAAAAGTTCACAACCAGCAAAAATAGAACTCTCTCAGCAAGCAGTTTTTAATTAATATTATGCTAATTAACAGGACAAAGACAATCCTAACAAAATATACAGGTACTAATATATCCTGGTATCTCTTCATCTACAAGACAAAGAATATAATTTCAAAACAGGAAAAATCCCTATAGCTCTTTCTTGCCATATAATTACCATCATGGAAACAAGAGGAAAGCCATTATTTTCAGATCCTTAAAAACCTGAGTCTTATTTCTGTAAGAAAGGGGAGAAGTGATCATTGCAACTATAAAGCTTCTAACTGCTTTAAAATGACTCCTTATAAATACAAATAAATAAAGTCCACTGCACTGCAAGAGCTTAGGTTGAACTGTATAAGGGGAGGTATTCTTATATGTGACCTCAATACAAAGAACACAGGTGCTTTCATTCAGCTGTGCTTTTTTTTTTATAAATCAAATGTATTCCCTAACCAAAAAGGGTCCAGCACAAATAACAGTAATGGGAATGGGATTTTCATGACATTCTCAGGTGACTTCCAAGACCTCCTTGTCACAATCAAGACTGTTACAATGGCAACAAGAAAAGAACCTCTGGGACTCCATAACCTCCCCAGATACGTGTACTAAAAGGATTTGGCTTGTCTCTTCTCTCCTGATTATGCAACATATGCTAGAAGCAGAAGAATGGTGACACGGACCACTGGGCTGTGGACAATGTTTTCTGGTCCCACTTGTTCCATCTCCTCATTTACGATTTTGTGTGCTGCCCTGACACTTTCAGTGAGATGAGGGTGGACATACACCAGGCAAGAGCAATGAGTAATGTTTAGACTTGTCTATTATAAGGTAAAGGAAGCAGGGAGGTACATATTCAGGTACTTGGCGGGATAGCATGTGAGTACACACATGTACACAAACACACACGTTTACACACAGGCACCTTCATAAGTCTTCACTGGCATAGGTATATAAACATGTCTGGCTTTACACAATAGACATTTTCCTTAAAGCTGCAATCAATAACACTGCAACTCAAATATTCAAAGGCCCTAGAGAAGCTTACTATTTAAAAGAAATCTATTATGATTCCTTTCATAAACCTGTATTTGCTAACATAAATAATCACACCTAAGTCGTCCAAGTTTGGATTTATGTATTCAGAAACAGCATGCAAAGTCAAACACAGAGACACTGCCTTGGGATGCGTCCTCCTCCTTTTTTTTTTTTAAGCTATTTATTGGAATATAATTGCTTTATACTCTTCTACCAGCTTTTGAGGTACACCAAAGGGAATCAGCTGTATTTATACATATATCCCCATATCCCCTCCCTCCC
This sequence comes from Hippopotamus amphibius kiboko, assembly GCF_030028045.1. Classification (NCBI taxonomy): domain Eukaryota; kingdom Metazoa; phylum Chordata; class Mammalia; order Artiodactyla; family Hippopotamidae; genus Hippopotamus; species Hippopotamus amphibius. Next base: position 86,713,605 of record NC_080187.1, on the reverse strand, counting down.
GCTCTTCCTGTCCTGGCCCTCTAAGGCATCACCCATCATGGAGTTGATCTCCCTTTGTTATACAGCAACTTCCCACTAGCTCTCTGTTTTACACTTGGTAATGTATATATGCCTATGCTACTCTCTCACTTCTTTTATATATAACATATTACCATATGGATAAACTGGTGACCATCACTTCAAATGGTGTATATAAAATAACAGATATCAGCTAGATATTGTTCAAACAAGAAAAACAGCTCAAAGATTCTTATTTTAAACAGAAGCAGAGAAACTTAACATCATGTGCCAACTGCCACACCCACAGAATATCTAGGGGGGCCCTCCACATTACAGTGATTCTACCCTCTCAAAGACTTACCAAGATAAACCACATCTGTCCACTGGGATTGGCAAGTGCCTTTCTGTTCCCTCTTAGTTCTAAGGCACTCAGAGAGATAATGCTACTCACTGTACCTTATGATCTCAAAGGAAAGCGACACTTCAAATGATTATCTCTGTCTAGTCTGCCACCCACCCCCCCCATCCCTCATAGTGTAAATATTCAGTGCAAAGAACCAGCTACCCTGAAAAGCAATTACGGGGACGTAAGACCCCACGAAATTACTGAACACATAATCAGCAAGACTTATACACATCTGTTTGACCAACCTCCTGAAAGAAACAGCCCAAAACAAACTCTTAAATTATCCTTGGAATGACAGTCCACTTATGATGGCTAAAGTCGATGGCAAATTCACTGCCAAATGACAGTACAACACTAAGCATGCGATGTGTACAAACCAACCTCCAGATCAGGGATGTGCATTTTATATAATCATTTGAAGTGACATACATAAAATAGTTTGAAAGTTTTTCAATCATGATCAACAGTCATAGTGATGGTGTCTAGTTACTGTAGAGCAGTAGAATTCGTTGAAGCTGAAGGTTACTTGGAATTAAGATAACCAAATATTTTTAAATATTTTTAAGTCTTTATGCACTTTTAAAATGTTATCTTTTAGGGACTTCCTTGGTGGTGCAGTGGTTAAGAATCCACCTGCCAATTCAAGGGACACAGGTTCAATCCCTGGGCAGGGAAGATCCCACAAGCCGCAGAGCAACTAAGCCCGTGCACCACAACTACTAAGCCTGCACTCTAGAGCCCTCAAGCCACAACTACTGAGCCCGCCTGCTGCAACTACTGAAGCCCGCTTGCCTAGAGTCCGTGCTCCAGCACAAAGAGCAGCTCCCCCTCTCCGCAACTAGAGAAAGCCTGCGCCCAGCAACAAAGACCCAAAATGCAGCCAAACATAAAAAAATAAAAAAACATAAAAATAAAATCTTCTTTTAAATTCATTTCCTTAATGAAAAAGAAACTCATTCTTTCTCAACCAAAAATTTTTAAAAATCCTCAATTCTTCTGATTTCTGACTTTTCAATAAGCTTCTAGTTTTATTATTATAAACAGATTTCCAACTACCATCACCAAATGTAGCTTCCTCCTTGTAATAAGGGGATACCATAAGGTAGCAAGAGAGGGAATTCACCGTCTCCAAGAAAGCAGGAAGATGAAGTCGGCAACTCAGAGCAAGTGGCTCTCCAGCAGCCTAGTCAAGTCTTCCTCAACTTGAGGTCAAAAGCTGCTCACCCCTTTGTTTCCTCACTTGACATGAGCTTTAGCGTATCCATTAACACCTTTCTTTCCTAAATTTCCCTACCCAGCATCACTGAATTCAAGTAGTTACGTGGAGAGAGGAAAAAGGGGAGGGGGGAGGGGGAGCATGTGGAAAGCACCACTGCACGAAAAAATAATAATAAAAATAACAATACGCTAAGAAACGCTAACAATGTTACACAGTATTATAACAGTACTGTACAACAGACATATGTGAACCACACACGTAATTTAAAGTTTACGTGTAATTTAGAGTTTTCTAGTAGCCACATTAAGTCTTTTTTAAAGGTGAGATTAACTTTCTAGATGAAGGCAGTTTGGGATTAACATATACACACCACTATACAGAAAAATGATAACCAATAAGGACCCTGTGTATAACACAAGGAACTACATTCAATATTTTGCAATAACTTATAATGGAAAAGAATCTGAAAAAGAACAGATATATATGTATAACTGAATTACTTTGTTGTACACCTGAAACTAATACAACATGGTAAATCAATTATACCTCAATTTTAAGAAATAAAATAAAAAGGACTTAAGTAGGAGCCTAGAGCCAACAGCACCAGTTAAGGTGGTAGAAGAAATGACCTGCACAAGGGTGTTGAAGGAATGGCTAAAATAGTTCAAAAATTGCTGGAGTGTAGAGTATACGTAGAAAAAACAATTGTCAGATGTGGTGCTGAAGCTGTCCTAGGGCCATAGCAGGGAAAAATTCAAATTCCATGCCAAGTTTGAGGAAACTGAGTACCATGATCAAAACTGAGCCCTAGGTAAAATCACTCCAGCCACACGGGGCAAGATGGACAGCAAGAAGGGAGATTAGATATGAAAAGTGGGCAACGATGTTGTTCAAATGACTTAGGCAGGCAACTGCAATGGTCACTGCATTTTAAAAACAGGAGGTAAGGATGAGGCTTTGTGGATGCAGAATCTGTAAGGTCTGGGGTCTAAGGTTAAATCAAAGCTGATGGCGTTTCAACCCTTGGTGTTGAGCAGAGTGGTGGAGCCATTAGCAGAGTCTGGATGTAACATAAGCCCACCAGTATGCTCGGTAATCACAGGAGGTAGCAGATTTTATCCACCCCCCACCCCCCTTTTTTTTCAGCCTAAACTTCCTGCTCTATCTATGCTTCCCATATAAAGATTTGTACTGCTATCTACTGGGCTTATAAATGGCTCTTATTTTAAATTAAAGAACTCCTTTCCTATCAAGCGCATCATTAGTGGTTAGCAGAAAATGGCAAAGGGCATTATCTTTCAACTAAGACAGAATAACTCTAACACCTCCAAGTTCTTCAACGCAAAGACAGAAGAAGCATTTCAGAATCCCAGCACAGCTGAATAATGCTCTGTAAGGGCTTCACAAACACCCATGCCTGAACTATCGGCCTTTTGCTTCAAGTTCTTAATGTTTTAAAGGAAAAGTTAAAAACGATTTCCCTACTCCTGACTTCCCTTTGCATTTATTTATTATCTTTCATGTTTAATTAAAAAAACACTTCTACTTTAAGCAAATATTTCCCCTTTTTCCCTTTAATTACCTGACACACCTAGTAGAGCTGCATAAATTTTGCCTGAGGTTAAAGCTGGAGTAGAGCCTAATCACCAGCTTGAGACATTGTTCTGGCCAAGTAAAGCAGAACACGTTTATCCCCTGTGTTTGAACAATATTTAGGCACTTGCTCTAAGACCTCCTTCTACCCAGTGTTGATTCTGATTAACCCCCTCTCCTAATGTGTAAGGGAAATCTGGGCGTTCTTCACACCACCACTGCAGGATGAAGGAAATGACCCTCAATGCAGAGTTTCAGGTGTGCACAGACTCTTCGGTAGAAAAGGACACATCCGCCAGTCCTACCCCATTAAATGCCAACTTGGGCAGCCTTCCTCTGATTCGACTGATTTTGTTCTAGACACACCTTCAGGTTTTTCTACTGCTTTCCATAAAGAAGGTGTTCAAAATAAAGTGATGAGAGCAGGTAGAAAAGTCAAGGGAAAAGTTACAGGTAAAATAAATGCCCCAAATAAGTATTAAGCAATTAAGATGACAACTGTAAGCATAAGCCAAGAAAAATTGGGAAAGTAATGGCACTTACACAAAACAATGAATCTCAAGGCCAAATAGATACACACACACAGGTAATGTGCATGTACTTTTTTTGTTCTTAAGAGGCCCCACTCCAAATTCTCAGACTCAAGTATGTAGTCTTACATGTGTGGTCTAAAGATCCCCAAAGCACTTTTCTTATCCTACAATTCAATCTAGTAATAAAAGGATGGTGCTCTGGAAGACTGAATTCAGGGCAGCTGGGAAGTTTCACTGGAATCAAATGACCTCATCTGCCAACCATCCAGGACTCCCCAAACTTTGGAAGTGCTCTTGTGTCACTGGAGATCTCTCCGGCAACTGACAAGGGAAGTGGAGAGGGTGGGGAAGCAGCTACCTTTCCATATAGGGAAATTTTCCTGCATTCTAGTCTACTTTTCATCTAAGATATAAAAACCACATAGGCAGAGCAGCTGATCCCAACTAGAAAGTCCATTATTCATAGGGGTAGTTAGAAGGGATCTCAGGGAACCATCTACTCGGGTAATCATTTGTGTACACACCAAATAGACTGGTGTGCAAGGAACAGGAGGTCCTGGAGACTCTGGCCACCTGAACCATGAGTGCCTAACTCTCTTTGGAAGGAGGTGGCTACCATCTGAGGACAACATCAAACAACTCTAGAAGTGATGATGGCAACGTTGATAAGGATGACAAGGACAGTAACGGCAGTGCCCATTCTTGTGATGCTAAGATGTCCAGAAAGTACAAGGCTTTGGAGTCAGAAAGACCCTCACTCAAATTCAGACATTTCAAGCAACTCATTTAAACAATGAGTTCCCTTTTATTCATCCAAAAAATGAGAAGAGTGAAGAGGCATAAACCCAGAAAGCTGTTGTGGGGATAAATTTAGCAATGCTGATGGAAACACCTGGCACACAGAAAGTGTTTCACAAATACTCATTCATTACTCTCCCTTCCCAAGTACAATTCATGGTGCCTTTAACAAATCAGAGAAAACTGACTTCCCAACAGGAGGAGTCCCAGGATTAAGAGCTTTGGCTCTGCGGAGGCTTACATTCACTCAACAAGCATTTCCTGAGTATTCCCTGTGTGCCGGGTTCTGATTCGGGCATTTGGAATATATTTGCTTTAATTTCTACCTTTATGGAATTTGATTTACTTTTATCTGTCAGGGTCAGGGACTGAAAGCAAAAACTCCTCAAAAAATAAACCAGTACTGAATAATATCTATTTTTAAGAGCATGATGACAGCTTATTTGCCTGTTTTGATGCAAGCATGTTTCATATTTATTATTTGGGCTACTCATCTGATGTCAACCTAAACGTCACCCAAAAAAAGGCAAGATTGGGGGAGATTAGGTCCTGAAAAAAAGACCAAAAGTAACACAATGTAAAATAACCAGCTGAAACGGTAAGCACGCAATTTTAAAATGAAAAAAAAGAAAATTAAGCCCAGAAAGGAAGGACGGCCAGGGAGAAAGCCAACATGGAACCTGAAGAGAACACTAACACAGGAGCCCACAATGAGCCAGGTGAGCTTGGGGACCTCTGGGACCAGGATTCCTCACAAATGGCCCAGAAGTGATGGCCGTTACCATGGTGATTACTATTGTGACACTACCTCTCTGGGCCTCAGTTTCCTCAATCGCCAGAGAAGTTCCGACTAGATCTGTGATTTTTAAGAGAGAGAAGTTTCACAATTTTTAATTCATTGAAAAGGATGAGACATTTCTAAAAAAACTTTACGAAGTACCTGACTAAAGGATATCACAGGCAACTTCCGTTTCTGACATCCCATCATGACAATATACTCTGGCTTTATTTGACCTCAGAGTTTTGGCAGCAGAAAAACAAAGTCCCTGAATTGCTTGTCCCCAATCGAAAACCAAATTCAATTTTTTTTTTTTTTCCTGATAGGCCTCAAGTCACATTATTTTTTTTTTTATTATTTTTTTGGGGGTACACCAAGTTCAGTCATCTGTTTTTATACACATATCCCCATATTCCCTCCCTTCCTTGACTCCCCCCCTCGAGTCCCCCCCACCCTCCACAAATTCAAATATTTTAACAAAAATAAATGAACAAAGGTCGTTGTATGGATCAATGAGAAAAGTGTGTCAAGAATTCAGAAGTGACATTAATTCAACCCTCTATGCTGGTGTTCTTAAAAATTTGTAAGCTACCTGTACAACAATCCTCAAGAAAAAAAAGCAAACAATTAAGCAGAGATATTTGTTAGATTTCATACAATTGTATGATATATGGTAGATGTATTTCTATTTAAAACAAACAACAAAAATACTAGTTAGAAATATGTCATGGCTTTTAACAAACTCTGCAATAGCAGCAGAAATGATGACCTACTGGCAAAGAGTCCACAAATGTCAGTGAGTATAAACGGAATCACTGATGAGAGTTATGCAGTCCAAGACCATCTCCATAGAAACTCAAAGATAACTCAAGGATTATACATACTATTAAGGCTATCTATATGTTGTACATAGTAGGTATCCAGATCAGGCACTTTTCAATATTATCTAATTTCTACAACTCCTTGAGACATGTATTTTTTAATCCCTAAAATGGCAATAATAAGGCCCAGAGAAGTAAAAAGTTTTGCCCAAAGTCGTATTTCTAGGAAGTCAAAGAACCAAGATTCAAATGATAGGTTTATCTGGCTCCATTCCCCTGCTTTTTAACTATGCCTCTACTCTCATTAAAAGCCACCAAAGAAACAGCACTTCTCAGGTGGGAAACAACTTTCAGAGAATGTCATATTTTGTTCATTGATGGCTGTCTGCATATTAGGCTTAGGGAGGTCACTAAGAATGCGGACCTGGAAGAGAACTACGTCTCACAAACACAGATTACACATACAACTGGTATTTTTGGAAGCTGACATAGCAACTGCTCAAATTAAACTCAAATGGGCCAAGTATATAAAGGGAAAGGGATGAAAACACTAAACACTGAAGTGGGGTGGTATTCAGCGGATCAATCCAAAAACCAAACAGCAGTGGGCAAACCCCAGACGAGAGCAATGCTCACTGAAAAGGATTTCAGTAGAAAAGATGTTCATAATATGAGTCATAAACAGCAACAGGGTCTGTAGGCCTCAGAAGTTTCAAGTTTACTTTTATACCCTAGATCCTGTTGGGGTGGGGAGCCGGAGGCGGTTATGGCTACCGATATGTTTTGCCTTAATAACTTCATAATGTTTACATGTAATCCAGCAGAGAGAAAAAAATTTTAATTTCCAATGTAAGGTAATAATCCAAAAGCTCTGGGCTTCCTGAACAACAATTCTCTCTTTTCTGTAGATTGGGTATGAAGGTATAAAGCATGCCCTGGCAGTATCTTTTAGCTACCTCCACAAGAGCATATAAATAGCAAGAGGCCATGGTAGATTGGACTAAAACAGTAGGCAGCAGTTGCAAGGAGTTTGGGAAACAGTATTATGACGAAGAAGAACCTCCAAATCCCCAGACAAGGGTTTCACTGCCAACCCTGCAATAAGTTACTGAATAAACAAACTCAGGCCAGTCTCTCTCCTTTATCTTTACCTCCATATCTCTAAATGGCAACTGTAACTTAATGTAAGTATAGAACTACCACATGACCCAGCAATCCCACTCCTGGGCATATAGCCAGAGAAAGCCATAATTTAAAAAGATACATGTACCACAATGTTCACTGCAGCACTATTTACAACAGCCAGGACATGGAAGCAACCTAAACTTCTTTATCCATCTATCGACAGATGAATGGATAAAGAAGATGTGGCACATATATACAATGGAATATTACTTGGCCATAAAGAGGAATGAAACTGAGTTATCTGTAATGAGGTGGATGGACCTAGAGACTGTCATACAGAGTGAAGTAAGCCAGAAAGAGAAACACAAATACTGTATGCTAACATATATATACAGAATCTAGAAAAATGTTACTGATGAACCTAGTGGCAGGGTAGGAATAGAGATGCAGACGTAGAGAACGGACTTGAGGACACTGTGGGGAGGGGAAGCTGGGACGTAGTCAGAGAGTAGCATCGACATATACACGCTACCAAATGTAAAACAGATGGCTAGTGGGAAGCTGCTACAGAGCACAGGGAGACCAGCCTGATGCTTTGTGAAGACTTAAAGGGGTGGGACAGGGAGGCTGGGAGGGAGGCTCAAGAGGGAGGGGATATGGGGATATATGTATACATGCGGCTCTTTCACTTTGTTGTACAGCAGAAACTGACACAATACTGTAAAGCAATTATACTCCAATAAAGATTAAAAAAATAAAATAAAATAAAAAATAATGTAAATATAATACAAAATGTAAAATGTTACCACTACATTAAATAAAGCACGCTTCGCAGAGACTCTAGAGATATACAAAAGAAAATCAACAACTAAAATCACCTGAGGAGTGTTTTCTTATGTTTTTACATATATTTGATACACACATGGTGTCATAATGGAAAATGAATCACTATACATCACTAAAGCTATTAACTGTATTACTCCTTCACTCATTAGTCATTTACATCCTTTCAAGGAAGGATAAAAGTAGAAGAATGTATGAAAAGTGTACACACACACACACACGCACGCACGCACGCGCGCGCGCGAGCGCTGTACACTTAAGGAAAAACTGCAACTTTCCGACTGCATACTGATAAATGAGGTGGGTGTTTGATCAAATAAGTGACAAACACAACTCTTTCAAATAAGAGTATTTATTATAATAGGCCTAAAAACAGTAGGATTTCCCCACTTTGATTTATGAATCTTTTACTCCAAAAAGCAGGCCTCTGAGATATTTAGACTACATTGAGAGATTCCTCGGGTATGTGTAAACATACAAATGTAGTAGCAGTGAGGTGAAGTGTTGGTTTTTTCACCCAAACAAACTTAAAAAAAAATAAGTATTCAAATGTAGTTAAGTTTTCAGACATGTTTTTTTTAACTTAAATCATTATATTTTCCATTCTTTCCAGTTCTCAGAGAAGAGTACTGTAGTGACTAAAGTAAATTAAGGAAAATACACAGGGAAGTTATACTTCTGAGATACAAGCTGCATGTGGTATTATGAATATAATGTGCAAATAGCAACTTTTACAAAATAAAGTACTCAGCATCTGACAATTCTGCAAATATTCATAGTCCGTTTAAAGTTCATGTCAACTTCCTATTTAAATGATAATATTAGTAATTATCAAGTACTGTGCCTCCCTCTACTATAACTCAGGCACCATATGAGATTTTTTTTTTGATCAAGACCCTGTTTGAATTTATATTGTAGAAATATTTATGTAATTTCACCAAGATTACATATATGATGTTCACTGCAACATTTCTCAATTATAGCAAAACAGAAAACAGAAAAGAAAGCACTTGACGCAAACATCTCTGAATAGGGGTCAAATTACTAGGTATTTTATAATAATAAGATAAAAGTTAAGTAATTTGCCGATGGTCATGGATCAGTTACCCAAAACCAAGTGAGCCTAAATGCAGAAGCTCATGCTTTTTTTAATTCCCAGGGGTATTTAAAGCAGGGCTAGCATAGCAATACACAGAACTAGGTAGTTTCTTACCGCATAGCTTTTAGGAAGAAAATTTTAAAGAGAGAGATGAAGAGGGATGGCAATCCATTAAGAACTTACTGGGAAACTGCCTGAAGCTTATCTGAAGGCTGCTTTCTCAAATCAAGGAACATTTTAAAAACACCGAAGTTGCTGTCATTTACCCAAACGTGTCAGGAAAGAGAAAGCAAGTTCACATCAAAAATTGTAAAAAAATTACTATGTGTGACAGGTAGGTAAAAAAGGATTAACATGGTGTTGGGTAACTGGAACTACTCTCGCTGGAACTGACTAATCTAGCTCAGAAATTAATACATTCAATTTTGTGGAACATTAAAAACTAACATTCTAACATCAAAATTGTTCAATAAATTTATATATATATATATATACACATATATATTTTAAGCCAAAGTTACAGAAGCCCTGAATACAAAAAGAGCTATGAATTTAACTTAATATTAATTAGGACATGCTCGTTTTCAAATGACTATAACTGGTCAAGTAGTTTCGAGAACTTATAAATGATTTTGCCTTGTCAAGGGAAGTCTTCCTCCACATAGTGATTAAAACCACATTAGCCCTCTCCTCTGTTATCAAATGGATCTTCTTCCTAATATGAAATTGAGCTAAGAGTCCTGAAGAGAATCAGCTAACTTGTTTTTGTTTTGTCGTTTTACTTGTGAGAATCATATTAAAGAGTTTACTAAGAAGCAAACTCTTACTTAGTACTCTTACTCAATTCTGGTCAGTGATTTCCCTAACCAATAAATTCTTTTCCTAAAATATCAAGTTGAAAAGTTTGTATGTCGAAATACATTGTCCATCCAATAGTTCTACAATGGCATATAAGAACTATAAGTGAAATTTTTATCTCAAGGAAAACAAAGTCCACACAGGAACAATTTTGACTGCCTTTATTTCGGTACATACAATACCATTTGGTACAGAGAAATTGTTTGTTTTCTGAACAGTGAAACTGTAACCTGCGTGATCTTTGACTAACCAGAAAGATGAACTATGAAGGGAAAGAAAGCTCAGGCAGTAATTTCAAATTCTGCCCCCCAAAAAACATTCACTGACTTCCCCTAAAGACCTTTTTCCCTCTCTACAGAAGTGCTTTAGAAATTTCATTCAAATCCCTAATAGCTTCTACCAAATTATATTAGAATTGTGACCTTATAAAATGCCTACAGATGATTCTAATTAATCAGTTTGTAGAATGGATTAAGTGAATGCATTTTTGTAGCTCTCTCCATAGATTACACACATGTCCATTAATCACTTGTAAGCATCTTAAGAATAATTCCTAGAAAATCTACAAAGATAGCCAATAGTTGAGAGTGAAAAGAAACGTCTGACAAAGTCCTTTGGGAACCAGTAATAGCTCTGATTTGCTATCCTTGAGGAGGTACTATTTGAAACAACAGTGAAGGAAGATACATGATTTATCATCCCCTTTCCCTGAAGTGTATAACTGAGAGGTTTGGGGTTGTTGTTTTTTTTTTTAATATTTGATCATTTTATGACACAACAGTGCACAAAGAAACTAAGTCTAATGGCAGAATTTAAGACTCACAGCTCATGGAAATTCAGAGACCCCTTCTATAGCTTTGGACATAGCTTGTTTGCATTCTTTCTTTCGGCCACGTGGGTGACACCCTTTCAAGTAAAACTACTACAAGAAGATAAGCGGGGTGGGGCAGGCAGGGGGCTGTCCTCAATCGCCTCCTGGGCCCCCATCTCCTCAAGTGTTATCTCCACAATGAACGAAGGTGCTCAGAGGTGCTTCCATAGTCACTCCAGCAGGAGGGCTGACTGAGAGGCCCCGGGGCGCTGCAAACCACCACTGTCACTTCTAGTCACTGCTCAGCCCAGCTAATGCCATGCCTGTCATGACAAGCAGCAGTCACCTTAAGGCACCACACCTCTGCCTCGACAAAACATACCTTTGAAAAGGTATGAGCCACAGAGGGAACCTATTTCAGGGGTTGCCAAGGGAAGCCAGCCTTGTCTATAAACAGCAGAGAGGCAGTGAAACAGCCCAGAGGCACAGATACAAGAAGGACTGCTGGCCCTGAGTGCAAAGAAGTGTTCTGCTTCCTGTGCATGGACAGGGGGAGAAAACGACATAGTAAGATACCGTTTGACCAGGCTAAAGTGGGTTTAGTTGTCAGCCTAAACCTGCCATCTGGTGTTAAGATACAGCAGATCACACCCCAGATGTGTTCCTTCAAACAAATCACATCTTTTTTTTTTTCTTATCCCGTTTTTTTTTTCTTTCTGTAAAGAGAGAGGTGCCTGCCAAAGATACAAATCAGCTGAAGTTTACTTTAAACTAAAGACTCTTGTGAACTTACTCAGCCAAATGAGTAGGTATGTCATTTCACGCACCCACACCCCAAAAGCCACCACTTTTCAGAAATGGCATCTGCAGATGCTGAGCAGAAAATCATTTGTTTACTACTCATCGACCCTAAACTCTGAGGCTATCCTTAGTCATCCGAAAGCCACTTCATCTGAAAAATGAAATTTGTTTCAGTGAAGCAGAGTTCTGAAATCCTTGTCTTCTTCCTTATTTCTGACTCAGTATCTCATTCCACAAATGGGGTGGGGAAGGGTTATGCAGTGCTATCATTTGCACCTCATTACACTTGGGCTGGAGCTTTGAGAAAGCTGATATTCCCTCTAAATTTTTACAGATGCTTCTAGTTTACCAGTTCATGACTGCACTACTAGAAAAGACTTCCTGCCTCTAAACTGCTTGCTGGCATGTATGCTGAATTTCAAAATCCCTGAAAAAAGCAAACCTTTGTGGTGTTCTCTTAACTTTCTTGCTGGGGGAGCGGGGGAGGGTCATTAAAACTACAGCAAACAAAAAAGCTTTTTCTTCTACGAAGTGAGACTCAATCTCTCAGACACATACATGCCCTTCTAACTACTGATGGTTCACCTTGATTGGGAACCCCTCCCCCAAAAAAATGTTCATTAACAGAAAGTTACGTGTGGGAAGTGCTTTTCATCGGTGAGGACCATGTTCACCAAGTTGTGGGAATAACGCAGTCCTAGACAGCCTTTCACCTGAACTTACGTGCTTCCATTTATTTCGTGTGTGTCACTGCGAAAACACTTGGGGACAGAGAGAAGAGACACTTTCTAAACCCCCACTCCCACTCTGTTTCATGGCTCCAAGATTTTTCACAGTTCAGGGCAGGTGACACGGGTCTGTTCTTAATCTTTACTGCTTTAGCAATGTTAAGGCTGATGACGAGGGACACAAATCCCTGATGGAACTGAATGCATTCCAAGCTCCCCGACCCACTCAAAGCCGTAATCCCCTGCAGCTGGATCTTACTTACCACCATGCACAGCTAATACATTTTTTAAAAGCTAGTCACTGGTGACAAATGTAAACTGGACAGAGCAGCAGCTCCCCCCCCCCACTTCTCCCTGCCTCACTCCCCCACCCCTCAGTCTTCCCTCATAACCCAGAGACTTGCTGTTGCTGTGATGGATAGGACCTGCCTTTTAGAACCACCAAGCCAGTGCCATATAGTTCTGCTCTAAGTGACTAGAAAGATTTTAAAAGCATCTTCAGCTGTCAGACTGTAACCAAAACAACAAAAAAGTCATCCTTAACACAAACATTTCATGACTGAGAAAACCCTATGAGTTGAGATTATCACTGCCATATTCAGTTCACTATTTATTTAGCTATCACACGCAGGCAGGCTGTTCTGAGACCCTGGCAGCCTGACTGAATTAAGCTGGGTGCCATCTTCTTGGGCATAATAAAAGAACGCACAAGACGATGTGAAGCTTGAGGATCTTTTGTGATATATTCTGTTTGGACTTGTTCACTTTTTCTTTTGGAAGAAACTTGACAGAAATATAAGTAAGCAACTAGTCTTTTATGATGGGCAAGTATATGTCTTTACCATGGATTTTGAGAAAGAGAAACCAAGTCACCCAAGTAGATAATAGCTCTGTACTGGATGAAATCTCCAAAAATCAAGGCAACAAACTATGGAACCTGCATAAAGACAGATGGAAGGATAAATGAATGGATAGATAGGTAAATTAAGAAAAAAAGAGTCTCAAATGTACTGTATCCAATACAGATGACAGATTTTGATGAAGGGATAACCTATTCACTTTACCTAATACAGAAGAATCAAGGGTTAATATGTGACTTTTTCAGGCTTACTCTAGTTCCTAGATAACTAGCAATAAGTGCTATGATATAAGTAATATTACCAATTAGACTTGGCAATGGCTACCACAACACTGACTAGGATGCTTAAACTACAATAGGTTTAATTACTGCAAAGCTACACCTGGAGAGGGAAGCATCCTTTTATAACCACCCTCAGCTTTCTAAACAGAGCCCAGCCCCTGTGAGATACATACTCACCCAAGTAACTGAGGCTCTGAAAGGCACCACAGTTAATAATGTGTAACTAGCAGGAACGCAAGGAGAAGCAACAAGCAGGCCTCCGTGAACTAAATTCACATCTGACTATGCGACCTCTCTGTGTCCTCCTGGCATTGCTGAGAGCAGGTACACTCCAAAGCAGCCTGGTGACCAGCCTCAGCAGGGTCCATGGAAAAGGAATTTGACTGGGAGTGGGAGAGGGGAGAAGTGGGGGAGGGGAGATTATACCAATGGGGGAATTAGGACAACATGCTTGAGAGAGTCCAGCTCTGATTTTCCTACTTGTCACCCACTGTCACATTCCCAGAGTCCAGAGAACTCAGTCAACACATGAGTAATTCAATCAAATGGGAAAAATACAAATTCTGTTGTTCGTGGTGACTGTAACGCCTTGGGACTAAACTTAAACGTGGTGTGTGCAAGTAAGGGAAATGTGTGAGTTTTCGTGGGGGAACAAGAAAAGGAGGTTGAGGTTACTATGTGTACATGTGTGTAAAAGAGGATTTGGCACTATGTGTGAGGAAAACTGTGAAATACATAAAGATGGATATACTTATTAAGACTAAGAGTATAGAAATACCAAACCAAAAAAAAAAAAAAAAAGAAAGAAAATGGGCCCCTGTGATGCATAAATTTCAGAATTATGATTAATGGCAACACATATTTAGTCCGAATCTATATTATATGTCCATCCATCCAAAAAATATTAAGGCCTGTTGTATTCTTCACACAGTAATCAAAGATGGCAGTGCTTTACAGCATTACCTTATATACCTACTACAAACTCAAGGAGAACTTCCACCTCATAATACAAAATGATCTCAGGTCTAAATTCCCATGTCTTCAGTGGTATGTTCACACCATAAAGCGGTCAAAAAACCTACAGAAAATGTAAAAAGTTAAGCCTCAGGAAAAAAAAAAAATGGAATCATAACCAGACCTCTGCCTATTACTTACATGTGATCGCAATGGAGTTTGCTTAATTAATCAAATATTTTAATACTAAAATATTCTCTAATTGTGCCCAATAAAATCACAGGTTTCTAACTAATCCACTGAGAAATAATTGATTATGTTAGCTAGGAAAATCACAACCAATTATATTCACCTGAACGTACAGGTACCAACTCGTAATACTTACAAAAACCTAACTGAAAATGCTGGGTCTGGAGCAGGCGAAAATCCTTCCAAGGGAAGGCAGATAAAATAAACACTGTCTCTTTAAGTCGAAGGACCCACTATAGTTAGGTAGCATGAAGCCAAGAAAAAGTTCTGAAGTTTAACTCTCAGGAGCAAACATTTTCTACTTGTGAAGTAAACTCTGTTGAAAGACAGCAGACTACGGTCCCACCAGTAAAAACAGGAAAGTTTTCCGCCAGTGACAGCTCTGCCTACAGAGGGGGGGAAAAAAAAGTGTCATAGACTCACTTTATTAAACCATATGCTCACTGCCCTGTGAAGAAAGCGGGGTCACTAATTAGTTCATTCTGTGAAAGAAGCCCTTCCTGATCCCGTTGACTTTTGTCCCCCTGGTTGGCTGCAGCTATTTCTGTCATGCAACTTGAAAATCACTGGAGGGAGGAAGATCGCCATGACAACCGCTGAAATGATCCTGTGGAATGTGTCTAGTGGCACTGGAATAACCTGAATATGTGCTCCAGATGTGTCTGCTGTCAGGACAAAAGTAAACACATCTGATGGACAGCGTATGACTAGATGGCCTCGAAGCGACTCCAGAGGCTGGGGGAGGGGCGGCACATGTGCGCGGGAGGGGGGGGGGCGGGGGGGGCCGCGGACCCGGGCCTGGGGCGCCCGCGAGCACTGAGCGCGACTGTTCCGCCCGCGTCCCTCCCCGGAGTGGCCTCCGTGGGACGGCGGCGGCCTCTGCGAATTTCCGTCTGGCACGGCCTTGGGAGCATTTGGGAGCAAACTCAAACTGCAACGCTGGGAGGAAGGGGGAAAAGAGAGGCGCGGGTTCAAGAGGCTTTCTGCCTTAAATATTAATGGCAACGTGTGCATTCTCTCTTCGGGGGAGGGCGGTCTCCAGGTCCCTTGCCCGCTGAATGGCTCTACCCACTGAATGGCTTTGCCCTCGATGTGGACTCTTGAAGCACTCTTTTTATTAGGTGACTGAGTAATGACATTTCTGATCTGAAAGTGTTGTCTTTTTTGATGCTGGGGTTGTTCCACAGACTTTCACGAGTTGGACAAGTGAGTTGGTTCCCTAATTCAAAATATTTTTTAAAAATATTTTCCCAACGAAACACATAGAAAGGAACAGAAAACATGACATAGGGCAAAACAATTTCACCTTGGGTCCTATTCTCAGGAGTGTCTGCAAAGGGAAGGCTTCAGATCTATGCCCAGTGCATATGTTCACAAACAAAACAGCAATTCTATAAACATCCAGCGCACAGTAGGCACTTGTTGAGTATCTGCTGAATCAAACTAGTTTTTAATGTGTAAGATTAACTAAAAGTGCTCCTTGGGTTCTACAAATCAACAGAGACAGAAGACTACCTAAAAATTAAGTAACCAAGTTTAAAAATACTTAAGAAAAATAAATAGGAAATTTATTTCCCCAAAGGAACAAAAATGCCTCCCTCAAGAAAACAGGAAACACCGTATCTTCTTTGTAGTACACAAACCACCTCCTTGTGTGTGAATCTACCACATTTTAATGCCTGTTGCTATTCCAAAACTTTGTAGTGTGTGGACTTAAGTTTTAGAGAATACATTAAAAAAAATTCACTAGTCTTCATGTAAATGCTTACATCTGTGAAAAGGCTACAAAGGTTTGTGCAGAAATTTAGAATCAATGTCAAAAGCTTTTCAAAGCAACATAGTCCAGGTTTTTCTTTCAAAAACTCCACACAATCATATTTCAATGAAATTTCTAGTCGTCTTCCAACATGAGCTAAACAAAGAACACAACCGTATTGGAAGGTACTTATTTCTATAACACGCACCTTTAGGAGATGGAATTGCTTATGTTTAACATCCATTAAGATCAATAAATTATATCACCTGGGCTGAGCGACAGCCACATTCACCTGGTATTTCTTTCATTCAAGGTAATTGCCAACGTACGAATCCCCTTTCAATTTCTAAGTGTCTAAGTACATTCTCTTCCTTTGGTAAAACTCATTTAGTGACTCAGATTCTGAAGGGAGATCACCAAAGGGAAAAAGAAAACTATGAGAAATTATTATTTGAGAGCAGGAAACGGAACAAATCTTCAACTCACTTCCTGCAACTCACACATTCAACCTGGCAGAGGAAGACCCTAAGGATGCTTGGAGGCTGAAGGACTCCAAATTTGAAGAAATAGGTGAAAGGACAGCAAGAGTGAATGGCACTGCTTCTGCCTTCTAGAAATTGGATTCCGCTGGCAGCTGGCTGAATGAAGCCAACAACAGATTCACGGTTGTGGAAAATGTTTCACACTCCTCTAAGCGAAAACGTCGCTATTTCCTTGTAACAGAAACTGTACTTCTTGATAAGTTAGACAACCTAAAATAATCACTGCCAAGATGCAATTTATAAAATTTGTTGGCAATCTATAAAAAAGAAATAATCTGGGTATTTGCAATTCTTTGCAGAGCATACTCTATTATTATTATTCCAGTCTAATCTAGCCACCCCCCCCCCCAAAATTAAGACTTCAAAAAGGGCTGACAGATTTCCAAATAGAAAGCCAAATATTTTAAAGCTTTTATGAGCCAGTTATAAATGTGCGCATTTGTACAATGAGGTGCCAAATGTCCAAAAGATGGATGAGTTTCAATGACCATTTTCATTTGCCTTAGCCTTAGTATTCAACTAATAAGCAAAAAGTTTGTGCATATTCAAAGAACTGGAACGTATTTGTATTTATGTGATGTTTCTTATTCATCTCCATCTAAAAGTTCTTACACCAAACTTGTAGTTAACTTTTATAAGAAAAGACAAGTAAAGCACCGGGCTATACATTTTCTCAAATTCAGAGTAATGGTTTTTCGGTGAGGTTTTTTGTTGTTGTTGTTCTTAAGAGCATCAAAAGGTTGCAACAGGATGAAACCTGGAGTTAACGTAGGAAGTATTCAAGTTCCAAAAGTTATATAATACCCGTATGAACATATTTGGTGGCTGAACTCCACACAATTAAGCCTATGGATGAAATCAAACTTCACACGTATAGTCTGTCCCTAGTTCACTGCGTGCTCAAAATCCAATCAAGTGCTCGTGGGTTATAGTTTCTCAAACCACCAGCTTCCCTGAGACAATGCCACACAAGTAGCAGAAGCTGGGTACAGACTCTTCCTAATGCTTTTCTATTTCACTTTGCCGAGCAAATAATGTTGATGCTTATAACATGCACAGACTATGAGATAAGCAGACTTATCAAGCAAGACCTAGGAAACTTGGGAGAGTTTACCAACAATTCTTTTACCATTCTGTATAGCATTACAGGCCAGTGCACAGCAGCTAGCAAGTTAAGGAAGGCCAGAAAAGTTGAACATTCAAGCAGAAAAAAAAAAGAGAGAAGTAAAGAAAAAAGAAACTAAGAGGGCAACCAGCAAGCCAATGTATTAGAATTCCAGCTGGCTCAGGAGTAAAACACTGCAATGCAGTTTTCTGGCTGCAGGAGTTTTGGAACTGGCCAGGCTTCATTCACGTGGCACTGTTTCCTGAGCAGAAACAAGAGAAAGTTATAGGAATGAATGAAACCAAAATCTAGACTTAAAGCAATGATTTTCTAATTTCTGTTGAAGAAAACATGGATTACTGAGGAAAGCATTTTCAAGAATGTGAACAACTTAGTGAGTTCTTAAAACAAGGAACACTTTAAAGGAAAAATGACATTATTTCATGTACTTAGATGCCAATAAAAGAAACGAAGAAAATCCAGAAGGTTCTTTGACATCAGTCATGTGTCATGCTATCAAGGGAAAAGAAGCCATGAAACAGCACAGAATTCCAGAGAAAAGAAGGCAATCTGCACAGTGGAACACAAAGAATACAATATGTTCTGCCCAAGTTTAGAGGTCTAAACAATTCCCTAAACAAGAACAAAAAGCCCAATAAAGAGCTTAAAAAAAAAAAAAAAAAAAAAAAAAAGAACAAACAGCTATAACATCTGATCCACTTACTATAATGTCATCAATTTAGGGACAAATTTCTAAAACCATCCACTCCTCTCCTGTACTGACTATAAAACAAGTCAATGAACCCTATCCACAGTATTACAACAAATAGAATATTCTTTCAAGGAGTCAGAAATCAAGACAAAACCTAACAACAGATGTTAATTTTTAAAGTCATTATTTTACACACAGCATTTAAGGGGAAGAAGAAGAAACAAGTGGGAAGAGTTGAACAAAGCTTGAGAGAAGTCCCTGAATCCACATTCCTTCTTATTACAGACAAGGAATCGGTCTTACAAAAGTTCAGTGATTCACCCCATGTCACAGCTATTTATCTGAAGAATTAGAACAAAAACCTTCATGGCAGTGATATCCTCCCACAAGTCCATCCTCCTCCTGCTACAACCAACCTCACTCCCTACTCCCAAATGAGAACAGATTTGAATTCCCCAGATGATGAATTCTTCTCAGAAGCTCAGCCTAAAGAAGAGAGACAACATTAACAAAGAAATCAAAAAAACATACCTCTGGACAATTTCAAACTTCTGTCCCTATAAGCATTTTACCAGGATTGTTAAAAAAGAAAAGAAAATATCCACTCTGAGTTTGAACTCCACTCTTCTTCCATTTCCTGGAGCAGGTGCTCCCAGGCTATGAAATGCCAAGAGGGGAGGAAAAAAGCTGTCCTGAGACACTGAGAGCCTTGGGGTCATTAGCCCCAGGGTAGTAAGCGTTGACTGTACTCCTCTACGGTTCCTTTATCCTTCGTTCACTAAGGGTAAAGGGCAGTTTTTTTCTCTGCTGTTTTTCAATGCTATGGTCCTTGCAGGCCCATCACGGGACCCTGACACGCTGGAAACGGCTCATTACTTGGCTGTGTGCCATAAGAAGTCATTACTACTGCACATGGGACAGTGTCCCTGGCTCCAGAGGGACGATCACCTCAAATGGACTGACAGGTGGCAGAGCAAGCCCTTCAAAAATCCTCCTCTGAGCTCAAACCCTGTCTAAAACCTTCAACAGCCTCCCATTTCACCCAGAATCATGACTATGGTCCCCAACATGGCCTACAGGCTCCTCCCACCATGGTCTGGCACCAGCTCACCAGCCTTACCTTGATCTAGTCTCTCCACAGCGACAACAGCCTTTGTCCACACCACCACTGCCCCAGGCTCTCTCTGACCTCAGGATGCTGATCCTTTTGCAACCTCAGCACCTTCTGTCTTACCCCGCAAGCAACCTAATTTCTCTCCACCCTTCAGATCTCAGCTCAAACAGCCCTTCAGGGAAATCTGAACCCCCCAAGTCCATTTGGTGGCCCATATTTTATATTTGGAGGTTCTGAGTAGTATTCCATTTGCAAAGGGGGGAGGGGTTCCAAAACTCAGAAAAGGTTTGAACATCACTGGACAGTTTCAAAAGTCCCTTAAAGCAAAATAATTCTGATATCTGTAGTATTTAACTTCTACCCTTGAGTTACACTATACTAATAAAGGAGTCTGTTATAAATTTGGAGATCCCCAAGTCTGCTTGTTAGGGCACATATGCATTTATTTCAAACACTCCAAAACAGATAAATATTTTTAAAAACTGTAGCCACTTTATTCCTTCTTTCTCTACAAGGGTTGTAATAACTGGCAACAGCAACAGATGGATAAAAAATACACAAGTCAGACTGCTCCTTACCAGCCGCCTGATCTTAGGTAAGTCCGCTATCCTCTCTGGGCCTGTTTACGCTTTTGTGGGAAGAGGAAAATAGTGACACCTTCCTTAGAGGATTCAGCAGACATGTATCTGGAAGCCAACATTTGTATTCCTGACTTGTACCACATGTACCATTCACAATTCTGCCTGATTACCTAAATATTATTAGCCTCATTCATATGTAACCTCCATAAGGGATAGGGATTCTTACTCTTTTTACCCCGATCTCTGAATCCTTAGAGCTCAGTACAGTATCTGTACTAAGCACCCAGCAAAGAATTTTTATATAAGTGAATTCACAAAAAGATAGTGTAACATGGCATGGATTCCCCTTCCTTTGTTAGTGTTGATTTCTTTTTTAAGAGTCAGCAATTCTACAATGGGTAATGTATCTTTGGCATTCTCACTTGTGTATGGTTGGTGAATATTCTTGCGCGGAAGTCAGTGCTCAACGGGACAAAGTCAGTCATGTGTACCCATGAGGACTTAAGAAAAGTCTAGTCAGTGAGTCTCATTTAGTGATATAATAGCTTCATTCACTAGTATCACAAACTTTGTGCCATTGTTCAAAAGGAGAACTGAGTTACAGAGTGTGGCAATGATAGCGCTGTCCTTCTACACAAATGGAGAAAGTTTTCCGCTTTGTGGGCTGTCAGCAGCAGAGACGTCATATAATAAGAGCAAACACTGTCTACTTTTTCTATGTGGCAATCAAAAGTTTCATATTTCAATCAAATGATAGCTTTTTTCAATCAAAATTATTTGATTTTCCTATGTGCCGAGCACATTTGTAAGCACTTTACATATAGTAACTCATTTAATCCTCACCACCATAAAACCATGATGTAGGTACCATTATTATGCTTATTTCACAGAGGCAGAATCTGCACCTCAACTGCCTTTGCGCTTATAAAAATTTTTCCCTCAACATCTATTTAGCAAAAAACTAGTACGCACAAGGCACAGTTCTGATACTGTATTTTAAATGTGAGATTTAAGTCTCTTGCCAAGAAACACAGATTTCAGTTAGAAGAGGTTTTAAAATAATTGATGTCTAAAGTTGTATTGTTTTTTCCCAGTCTGACCAGTTTTGAGACTTGCTCTAATAGGATAAGGCTTTCAACTGCAGGGAGCCTTTAGTAAAACACAGCACCCATCTCACCTAGTTAAGAATCCTGGCACTAGAAATCCATTTCACCCCACTCAGCAGCAGGCTGCGGAACATAATTATTTTCATCTGGTTATAACACAGGGTGGTGAGTTTAATCTCTAAAACCCTACAGGGATTGGTTTTAGCAGTTTTAGAAATTGCCTTTCACACTATGAATGTGCCGCACAGCAAGATGGTCCCGCTAATGGTTCCCAGACTAGGATTTGGGGGGACCAAAGGCACGGCTCCCTTCTCTCCCTAATTTCCTTTCCTTTGTGGGCCAAGTCTGTGGTCATTCACAGTATCCTCATGGCCTCGCTTTCAAAAACAATTTGTTCTGATCTGGACAAAGGAATAGAGGTCAATTTTTTCAAGTTATGGCCAATGATTACCAGTCAAATGAATCCATATATAAAGTGGACCATCCATGACATAGTCTTTTTTTAAAAACATAAAAGCATACATACAGATGAAATAGATTGCCAAACAATAATGTGGCCATGGATGTGATGTAATCTCCAGTTTACCTTGATTTTCAAAACTTCTGCTAAACCTTTCCTTCCCAGGAAATAAAATATTCAAGAAAACAGATTCAAGAATATAATTTAATGACCCCCTTACTTTTTTTATTAAGTTCAACTCTACTTGGTCAATCCTAATTTCTCCCAGGTCCCTAAATGAACCCTCACCATCGGGAACAAAAAGAAGATACTCTGCTAACCAACTTTAAAGTGAAGTTGCTATAAAGACTAGGACTAACAAATCCCATAAAGTAAAAATGATGATTTTCTTCAGTTTCTGATAGAAGAGCCAACCTCAATATATATATGCAAATTAAGCTTCCCTGCTTATACAGGAATCAGAAGAGGCCCTTGGGCTGTCCACAGCATTTTGAGTAACAGCAAGCCACTTACATTAATAACGACAACTACATGTTTAAAATTAGTCAACTTATACACCTGGTTCAATGTTTGTTAGATTATTTTGGCTGTGCCCAAAACTGTTTTTGTATCATAAAATCCCACCCACTGTCCCACTATACAGTAGGGGATAACTTAGGTAAATTCAAAGAGTCAAGTTTGTATAAGTCATATAGATAGAGAAGTAACAAAACATTTTCTATTTTTTCCTTTCTTGTTTTTGGAGCTAAAATTTGATCCACAGCAAAGATCTCAGTAGTATAAAACTACACCACCATGAAACACAGCCTTAGAAAACCCTAATTCCACCAAACGGCCAAGTCCTTGGGGAATTATCTCCAGTCCCAAAGGCAACACCTGGCATAAAGGAGGTCCTCATATATTACATACATAATGAGATAAATAAAGCCTCAGAATGACAGTTTTTCAAGTACTTTCAGCTGAAGGTATCCAAGACCATATTGTGATACCACTGCAAAGATGAGAAACCAGGACATCAGAGCCCCAAGTAGCCTGACCTGGGGACTCCCAAGACACTGCTTTCCAGGGCCATCACACCTCTGTTCCATCATTTAAAAGGCCCAGGGCAACCACTCTTTCGCTTTTGCTTTGCTTTCTATATTTTACGATCTGTGGTGTAAAAATACCAAAAGTGGAAGGCAACCAGATTATTCAGATTCCAAATCCTAACAAGATCCACTACTGTCCTTTGCAGCTGTGCAAGTCTGACGGCTCAGGCTACCAGATGTTTAGGTCTAGTTAAATAAGGCACACAGAATACTCCATATTGTACACCAAGTTTCCATTTAACACTTATTTTTAACCAAAAATGTTTCTTTGGAGTCTTTTTCATGCACAGACCTCTGGCATTTAAATCTAGACAGACTTTTACAGGAAAAACAAAGCAAAGAAATGCAAGTTGTTACCACTCACTCTCCAGATTTTGAGGACTTCTCTATGAAAACTAATCACAACAAAACATGCTAACCCATATGAATTGCAGGATGGAAAATCTGGTGTATTTTCAGATTTTCACAGCTTGAACTTCAGAAAGTAGACATGATCTTCACCTGGTAGCTTGCTGTTGCTCTTAGGTAAAACTGAATTTCAGCTACTGATTTAACATTTATGGAATTATTGTATGCCAGGCTCATGCTAGGTTTGGTGACTCAAACATGAATAAAACATGACTCGTACCCTTGGGCAGGAACAATCTTAATGGTGGTTGAGGCAGATACAAAGAAATACAAAAAGTTATGTATTGGCCTACATGTGCCATAAAGAGGTTTCCTACACTTAATGTCTTAAGGAACACGTACAAAGGAAAACTACTAATTCTATTTGTCAGTGGAGATAAGCTAACAGTAGTTAGCGTCTGACATAGTCCCTTCTTGTACAAAGACGTAACACATAAAAGTCACTGAAATGTGAAGTTCCTAAAACAGTGGATTAAGTCTTTAATAGCTCTGGATAATTTTCTTAGACAATGAAAGACATTAGAAACTTAAGGATTCTTTTCCTTAAAGTCAAGCAAAACTTTTTCAACAGTTTATATATATCGTACATCTGATGGCTATCTTACTTGTTTTCAGCAATGCTGAGGCAATCGTACCTGACACTAGCTGCTAAGGGCTCTGCATCTTTTAATGCCCTGTTTATATTAAGCTGTGTACCAATATGGCAAAAGTTACATGCCATCACCAATTTTCTTACCTACATTCCTTCTACTTGGTATTAAATTACAACCCAAAATATGACTCAGTGTTGAAAGTTATCTTAGAATAAAAATGAATGCCCTATACCAAATACTAACAAACGATAACCATTTAAGTCACTGTGGTTCATCAGACGGCTTACTTTTCTGAAGGGACCTATTACGCTTGAGTCACCTGAATCTGCAGGTTAGGAGAGAACCCCACGTGAGTCTGTGTGCAGCACGCTGTGCACTCTTTAGCTCAGGCAACAACCACTTCATTCCTTCCCAGAGGCCATCACTGTTTGCCTCCTAGGCAGCCGGCTCTATGGCCTATGATTCTCTCCCCAAAGTATAAATACACTGACCTTCAGGCAGGAATACAAAGGTAGATTAGAAGAAGATAGTCTCTACGGCTGAATACTGTGGTTAGCACAGCTCAGGTTCTTGGGTTAGACAGGCCTGTACTCTGGTCCTCGTGCTGTCACTTACAAGCTGGATGACTTGTTGCAAGCAACTTAACTCTTCTGAAGCTTCCTTTTTCCATAGTGGTAAGCGATGATAATAATGCCTAGTGTGTGGGATGCTTAAAAAGATTAAATAAAATAATAATGCACACAGCTGGACACAGTAAGTACTCAAAAGATTACTAGCTTACTCACCTCCCAAAGCATAATATCGTGAAAATACACAGAACCTAGAGTTTGAAGATTCAGTTCCCAGTTTTGTGCCCCTTGGCTTTACAGTGCTGTGACCTGGTCATAACACCTAAACCCAAGGTACTTGTATTATCTCCACTATTCAATGGGATGGATTATCATTCAAATGAATATTTGCGGAATAGGATGAGAAGTTTTTCTGTGAAGATGTTCATAAACTACAAGATTTGTGGTAAAATGTAAAGAATGATTAAAATCAAGCACTTAAAAAAAAGATTGTCTCAACCCTATAGCTAAGAAAACTGTAAGCTCTGATATGTAATGCGAATGGAAAAGGATTCCAAACTATGATTAGTCAACAAACGAGGCACATGTACCTACATACACACGTGCATGCCTGCCAGCACACACCCTCCTACGACAGTCACCAGCAACCGCTCAACTCCTTCCCAGTGACCCAAGGCAGACTCAGAATCCTTTTCTCAAGCAGCCATTACCGATCCATCAATATTGCAAGAGAGGTGAAACCTGTTTTCCATCCTTCATTTTCTCTGCTCTTTAGATAAGGAGCTCTGAAGAAGTACCAAAGTTACAAAGATCAAACAGTCAGTGACAGAGTCCGGATTAGAAAAAAACCAGACCTTGTGCCTTCTGGTCCATTCCACAGTGCCTATCTGTAATGTTTATCACACATACACCCTAACCCCTACTCTTCCTTGCTTTGTGTCCTCATCATTTAATTTCTTGCCATCTCATTTTGGCAGCCACACATGCTCCTCTTCCTTTCGCTTTTAGAAAATTCAGCATTCCCTGGCATTAAAAGGGAAAGAGGCTGTCATTTCATATCCATGAAGCTAATGAATGCCCACTGTTGACCTGGCATCTCCCCCTTAAGCCATGCTAACATTAGCTGTCACTCAAAAGTTCATTCTACAGCTTGACCTTTGCTTCTGCTCAAAAGGATTCACCCTATTATAAAAAGTGTTTTTCCTTTAATGTCATGATGACAAAATACTGCAGTGTCTGTATGCCTTTCCAAACAGGCAGATTTGTGACACACACTAAATAGTTTTATCACTAGACTCAAGAATTTAAGGCAGTGAGAAATACCAAAAGCAAAAAAGAATTACCAGGTGAAGGGAGTGAGAAAAACCAGTACTCCTATGTTCATCACCAGCCACAAAACCACATATGATCATGTTTATGAATTTGACATCCAAAGAACGTTTCAATCATATTTATTTCAGCAGTTCTACTGTAAAATAAGACTAAGACTGCTCATCAGAGAAGGGTTACCATATAGATGTGTATCTTCAAATTGGACAAATTCCTTAATTTATTACTTTTTTCAATACCATAAAACATTTTAGCTACTTCACAATAGGCGGGCATAACTTATAACAGTATTACATCAAAAAATAAAATCAGCTTTTTGGGTTGAAATGAACCCACCAATTCCACCACTGTAACCACATCCAGGGTCATTACTATTTTTGTTGCTCTTCAGATTTTTCATTTGAACACTGCAGTTCTCTACTTCACAAGAAGAAATTATCTAATGTGCAATGATTCCAGGAAAATAAAAAAAGGCCACATAAATTAATCAGCATCACAAGACTACAAAGTCCCTTCTCCAAGCAACACATAAGGAAACGTGCATGGCATCCACAATTTTAAGGAGTTTTTATTGTATGTCAGGCAGGCCCTGAGCTGATCCTTCCCACACCATGTCTACTTTAATCCTTCCTCCAACTTGATACAATGAAGGTTATTACCCTCCAAGATAACAAATGAGGAAGTTACACTTCAAGAAATTTGGTCCCTTGTCAAACTTCCCATAGCATCGCTGGGATTCAAACTCAGGCCTTTCTGACTCATATGCCTTCTATCCATATGCTACCTATACTGCTTCCTACTACACTATAAATATTTAGAACATGTGCAACATTTGTGGTAAGGCAATCAGAACTGTAACTAATTACTCCTCAAAATGCAGACAGCTTAGCTAAACTATATCCACAATCAAATCATCATATCACCAAGGCTAATCAGGTCATGAGGTGTACATGTCTCTCATTTAAGATAACAGTGCAACCCTTATGACCCTTGACTGGTTTTACCACACTTGGGTAGCTACCATGTCTTGCTATGAAGTCAAACATACAAAGTTTGAAAGCGTTTAAATAATGGACACATAAAACGTGTCAAAAAAAGATAAAACTTCAAACTAAAAGATTAATCAATGAAAACGTTGGCATGCACGACAGGCAACCACTGCAAAAGATTTTTCCCTAGCCTATGTCTGCAAAACATTATCTTATGGACATATTTTTTTGGAGTTTCAGAGGCTATTGTACCTTACATTACTTATTTTAATGTCACTGGCCTCTGTTATGTTTTTGACTACTAAACTAGTAAAAGAATTCAATTCTCACTTAGAAAAGAAACAGTTCCTCTCACTGGCATCACAGTTTCCAAAATAATTCACGTAGTAAAAAGTTTAAGTATGATACCTTCTGTTCAGAGGATAAAGGAAAAGAAAGGAATGGGCATTTGGCACTTGCCTTTGACAGACACCATGTGTGGCATTTTCACATATGTACCTCAAAATACTCCAGCAACACTATTATATTTCATAGGAGAGAGCACAGAGGGTCAAAAAGTATGGGATGCCAAGGGCTAGGTAGAGAGATGAATGAAGAGTTACTACTTTGGGGTATAGTTTGCTTTTCAAATGATGAAGAAATTCAAGAATCAAATAGTGGCAATAGTTGCACAACCTTGTGAATATGCTAAAAACCACTGATTGTACAATTTAAAATGGAGAATTGTATAGTGAATTATGTAATTTAAAAAATTGAGATAAAGTCATGGTAAATGTTAACATTTGAGAAATCCAGGTGAAGGGTACATGGGAATTCATTATACTATTTTTTCAATTTTTCTGTAAGCCTGAAATTATTTCAAAATAAAAAGACTTTTTCTCAAAAAGGCACAAAAATATGAATATAGTTAACACTACTGAACTCACACGTTAAAATGGACAAGAGGATAAATTTTATAGTATGTGTTTTTTTTACAATATAAATAAATAAATGGTATAGGAATTTGTACAAGGTTCTACCTTTAGAAGTAGAGGTATCAGCAAGTCATTCTAGCATCAAAGCCAAAACTCTTGTTAGAAGACCAAAAAAGGGTTGATTTATTAATCTGTTCTTGGATTATACTGAGATGTAACTTATGGCCATTCTTAAAGCTGCACACTAATACACACACTTAAACTGATTTTTCATAAATCCTACAAACTAAATAGGTTTTATGAAATGTTTCTGAGACACTTTAAGGTTGCCACATGACTATGAATGTGTGTGGAAGGAGAAGAGAATGTTTCTGTACTATGCTATACATCAAACGGTGATTCCAGATTGAATATGGTTCAAAAACAGGGCCTTATGTTGAAATTCCCAGTCAAAACTTCAGAACTGATACTGACATGAGAAA
Source organism: Hippopotamus amphibius kiboko (assembly GCF_030028045.1). Classification (NCBI taxonomy): domain Eukaryota; kingdom Metazoa; phylum Chordata; class Mammalia; order Artiodactyla; family Hippopotamidae; genus Hippopotamus; species Hippopotamus amphibius. Next base: position 86,685,100 of record NC_080187.1, on the reverse strand, counting down.
GTAATGAATATGTAAAAATAATTTGTCTTAATCAAATTCTGGTTTTACTTAATGTTTTTCTGTTGACTTAAAAATGCCTTGGACTTCCTGGGGCACAGTGGTTAAGAATCCGCCTGCCAATGCAGGGCACACGGGTTCGAGTCCTGATCTGGGAAGATTCCACATGCCAGGGAGCAACTAAGCCTGTGTGCCACAACTACTGAGGCTGTGCTCTAGAGCCCATGAGCCACAACTACTGAGCCCATGTGCTGCAACTATTGAAGCCCACACGCCTAGAGCCTGTGCTCCACAACAAGAAAAACCACTACAATGAGGAGCCTGCACACCACAATGAAGAGTAGCCCCGAAAAATAAAAAAAAAAATAAAAAAAAATAAAAAATATGTGTATAAAAACAGATGATTGAACCTGGTGTACCCCCAAAAAAATAAAAAAATTAAAAAAATTAAAAAAAAAAAAAGAGTAGCCCCGGCTCGCAGCAGCTAGAGAAAGCCCGTGTGCAGCAACGAAGACCCAATGCAGCCAATAAATAAATAAAATTACTTAATTTTAAAAAATGCCTTAATCCTATAGCGATTTCTCCCAAAGATAATTATTTTCTTTAATTACAAAACAAAATTAGAGACATGAGTTTCAACACTTACATAATGCACTCATCTGCCAAACACTGACACACAATACAATGGGTATTTGCATAAATCGGTCTATCTGGGTTTGATCTGGGGGCTCACAACTAAATATTTTTAGTATGTGAGTGTATAAAATATCCATATACCTTTAGAAGTCAATTTACTCAAGAACATTAAGACGCAGAATTTGGGGTTCCATTTGTTAAGCTGCAATCAAGTATTGAAAGCTGACCCTTGAACAACATGGGGGTTAGGTTAGAGGTGCCAACCCTCTGCATCGTCAAAAATCCAAGAATAACTTACAGTCGGCCCTCCATATCCCTGGTTCCACATCCGGGATTCCGTCAACCTCAAACCATGTAGGACTGTAGCATCTACTATTGAGAAAAACAGTGTATAAGTGGACCTGGGCAGTTCAAACCTGTGTTGTTCAAGGGTCAACTATAATTTTAAAAACAGGAGTCGTGGGAGGGAGGGGATATGGGGATATGTGTATAAATACAGCTGATTCACTTTGATGTACCTCGTAAGCTGGTACAAGAGTGTAAAGCAATTATATTCCAATAAAGAGCTTAAAAAATTAAAATTAAAAAAAAAATTTTATTGAGAGACAGTTGACATACAATAAACTGCATATATTTAAAGTGTTAAAAAAAAAAAAAAAAGAGGGGAGGGGAGGGGACAAAAGAAACATTCCTTTAAGAAAAAATGTCAGGTCGGGAATTCCCTGGCAGTCCAGTGGTTAGGACTTGGTGCTTTTACTGCTGTGGGCCTGGGTTCAATCCCCGGTTAGGGAACTAAGATCCCATAAGTCAGGCAGAGTGGCCAAAAAAAGAAAAAAAAGGTCTGGTGGCAATTCTGGGGGGAAAGAGAATCATTTTCACCAATATGTTTTTTTTCATATCAGTAACTATCCAGTGATTCCCAGCAGAGGCACTGACATTTTGGGCAGAACAAGTCATCGCTGAGGGTAAATTCTTCTGCGGCTGGGACAATGAGGTGTCCTTGGCCCACTACATAGCAGGAGGCAGTCCAAACCAGTCATTTATAACAAACAAAACCATCTCCAAAGATTTCCAAACATCCCATGGAGGTGGCAGCACCCCCAGGTCCAGAACCCAGACAAGCCGTAACATCTTCCCCATCTCAGTGTTTCACGCCAGTTGATGGGTGGGAAGCTGCTCCCATCAGTCAGGCTGGAGGCCAAGGCTCTCACACACAGCCAGGATGCCCTGCATTTGGAGATAACCCTCTCTCTTTAAGGGCCCATCAGCTGCAAATTCAGATCTCCACCATCAGTTATTCTTAAAACCAAACACTGGCATTCATTTGACTGACACCACAAAAACTCTAAGAGAAATGAACATTTAAAAAATGGAAAGACACTTTTCATTATTCCATGCATGCTTTTTACAGTCACAGTCTTCAAAAGTTACATGGCTTAGACCATCTAACTTTTTAATGTAACAGGTCATGATATACTGATTAGAAAGAAACCACTGGGAGTTCAGTTTTCAAAACAGAAGAGTTATACCAAGAATCCAAACCCCACATGTCAGAGCACAAAACGTTCAAGTTCAATGCCTCTGCATACTTAAGTTACCAGAAGACAGAAACAACGCAGAATTTATAAAAACTGACTTCGTATAATATATGAAGACAGAGTGAAGTCTGAAATACAGAACTGCAGTTTTATTTTTAACTATAATGAAAGAATGAAAGGAAAGACACTTCAAAGCTAGGAATACTTTAACTTAGTAAGAGAAAAGAAAATCTAGCATTTTTGGTGTTAAATTTTAAACTTATCAATCACAGAACTGCATCATCTTTTCACTATTGCTTTAAGCAAAGCCCAAAAGGCCTGCCTGCTAATAAGAAAAGTCATTGTATTTCTTGCTTTCAAAAATATTTAATCACCACGAATTCTTTGGTAGTCTTTCCCAAGTTCTGACTAGAATCCTGTAAGTCTACAGAACTAGCTCACCAGGGAACACAGCACAACGCTAAATACCACAATCTATCACCAGCATTAACTGCTCCCAGCCCTAAGACTTTAATTGCGACAAGACTGCAGCTCAGAGCCTGAAGCCGGTAAAGTCCTCTTGCAGCAGGCAGGGACAAGGACCACATATTTTCATACATGCTGCTGCGTATTACAAACTGTTTGCTGTCCCAGTCAAAAGCATGTCCAAGACAGGATTTCTAAACTAGTCGGTGAAAATTCTACTCAATGCATTTCCATAGAAGGAGCCCCGAATTATTTTAGACCCACCCATGAAGAGTAAGTGACCAAAGCACCGTCAGGTTTGCCACTAGCTACAACCTTCTGACAAACTTTGGGTAAAAGAAATCCTATAAAATTTTGCTACCACAACTGTCAATTTCCAGTTTATAAATGAACTATCGAAGTCAAAACTGCAAAGTGAGTCAGTATTAGTGTTTATCATTACTGGTAAAGAAAGATGTACGTTTAAGAACCACTGAAATTCTTCTTCCCTTACAGTACACTATTTCTGCAAAACACAAAGTGGATGATATATTTAAAAGAGTAATATCGGTTTACAATGTCAAGTCACTGCATGGTCGAAAACTTGATTTCTACAGCAGGTCCTCAAGATAAAACTCAATGTTAAATCCTCTGCTGCGGTAGGTCTACTTTCCAATTACTAGAAGTAAGCATACAAGAGATATAATTAGTTATGACACTAGGACAGGCATACATGTTTCAACACACACACAGCTTAGAACAAAGTTTTTGGCATTATATGACAGAGGACTTAAACCAAAGACTCAAAGAAAGGTTATGTGTGTGTGCATGTATGTATATGTCTTTTTTTTTTTTAACTTAAAACTTGCCACATCAAATTATTTCTTTAAAGTCATAAGCATATTTTGATTTGTTTAAACATCTCTTTAAAGATTTCTTGGGGAAAAAAAAAAAACCACCCTGCGGCTTTCATTGCACCTACGTTACAAATTAAGGAAGCTGACTTTGTAAAATTCATTTGGTGAAAAAGAATCACCTTTCAAAGATGGCTGCATGTTGACCAAACACATTTCGAAAAGCTTGATAGTCCTAGTCATGGATTTCTCAATTGGGGATGAAACACTAATTTCTAAAAATGGAACACACAGTATTATTTAACTTTGACCATTAAAATTCTGTCCAAGATACACTGCCAAGATAGCCCAAAACCAGAATTTTTGAGCAAAGCTTTAAAAATTAAAACATGAAACTATTAAATAAGTACATTACTAAATTATGATCCACTTAGGGTCATTTATTCCTTGACAAAGATAGAAAAATGAAAACATAATTATATACATAAGAATCTACAGAGCAGCATGTGAGTTGTATAAACAGCTGATTATAAAGTATGAATGAGCTCAAATGAAGGGAAAATTTAAGAAAGTGAACAGATTACATATATACATAAAAAACTGAAATTCTGTAAGATCCTACTGTGTTTGATCTCAAAGATTTATCACATGAAATATTCTAAAACTTCCCTCTTCTAAGAAAGGGTCTTGGTTTAGGCCTAGATTCAGTTAAAGACTTTATTAAAATGAAACTTATGATGCAGTTTATAAAAACACAACAAAACTCAATCTCTTATGACAATCTGAGAAATATCCAGTATTGGTAAATGGTGCTTTTCTTTAGTTTCTTATCAAATATAAATTTCTTTTCCTGAGAAAACCCAAAAAACCTAGAAAGGTCCAATATCTTATGGTAAAGAGATGACAACAAAAAATGGAAGTAGACAAGTCTGACAAATTTCATCTTCCAAGTCATGACTGCCCTCAATCTGCACGTGAAATTCCACGGACAAAGTAAGGCGTAGTGAAGAGGAAATATTGTGAATGGGTGACAGAAAACACAGAGTTTGTAATTAAGTGCATTCTCAAGTATAGTAATTAAGCCACCCTGGAACAAGATAAAACATGGAGAACCCATCCAAGGTAAAATAAAGCAGCTAGACCTTACACTCTCACAGGAGTCATTGTACATGACGATGAATTATGACAGATCCCATCTCATGGGCCAAATGGTCCATGAAGACAGCACACGTGTTTCCTACAAAGATAGTGTTAACAACGCACTTGTGTTTTGGTAGAGGAGAGCTTTCCACCTTATAACAGGGCTTGCTAAGTAAGAGCCCTCTTTACCTTCACAGAACTATGTCAAAAAAAACTTAATAAACTAGGTATGTATAAATACACTTTGGATTCAGTTAAAAGAAAACAGCCAACAGATTACAGCTGTTTACTTCCAATACCAGGTGGTCTTAACTTTCTTCCAAAACAAAGTTCCATAGTTTCAGAGAACTCTGGAGGAATTCAGAAACATTGAAAGTTAACTTTTCTGGAGTTAAACTTATTTCATTCCTTTTTATCTCCTAAATTCTCATTCTTAAAAATGTTCTACAAACTTCAAGATAGGGTGTGGATGTGATTTCACAAAATAAACTGATTCTTCAAAACTGCTGTTAATATTTTTCACAATAAAATTATGCCAAGATCTACAGATTCCATGCCAAATTAGCATTTTATGCTGTGGAGAAGAGGTTGGAAGATGAATTGGAAGAAAGTTTAACAACACAGAATTTTCCAAGAAGGTATAACCAGTGCATTTCTTAACTGGGAACCACAAAGTAATCATAAAGAAACTGATAAGTGTGACTTCAAACCACAACTTACAGGAATTCAAAAACAAATCTTAAAACACAAAACACAAAACAAAATTAAATTCCCCTTTAGCAACTACTTTTTCCTTTGACCTCTGTCATATATCAGTATGGACAAGACTGCCTCAGAAAGTTTAGGTGCACAAATTTGTCCTTCACTTGCTTTCTCATCTCTAATGTTCCTAATATTTATTTATACCCCACATATACAGATTGGCTGAAACTAAGACAAAGTATACAATACAAGCTATGTGACAACTCTTCTAATTTCTAGCCAAAGAGCTCTACGTAAAACTGTTTAATATCATGGAGCACTTACGCAGTGTCACATTTCGGTTAAGATTTTTACTGAAAGTTCTGTCTTCTGAGGCCTCTTCAGGCCACAACCTATAATAATTTTACTCAGATTTGATAAGATTTACACCAAAGTACAATCTATCCAGTATTTGCCACATGCAGCCAAGTTGCATAAGACTACAAAATACTAACAAAATTTGATGGTAAGAAAAATGTTTATAAGCATGCAAGTATGAATCTATATATGCAAAAAATCTTGCATTGATTCTCCTACAACCAAATGAGTATCTATGGATATTAATAGGAAGTTCCATTATTGGTGGGGAAAAATAATCAATATGCCTAGTTGTCACCTCAGGACGCTGCACTCATTCTGACAATGCTGCTATTGTCCAAAACATTTCTGGAATTCTTCATTTGTGACTATTTCCAAAGCCAATTCATAAGTTATATGAGAAAAATCAACTGTGCCAACTTTTTTCTTACCAAAAATAGAATTATTTGGCTTTATCACCCACGATGTTCATCAGACTTAACTTCTAGACAATTCAGAAAACCAACACTTTTGTCACAGAAAATCTGCTGGCACTGAAGATACTTAGAAGAATTAGACACAGACTCTCCAAAGCCAATGCCAAATGATGGGCTCCAAGACATTTTAAGCTAACATCACCCTTCCAGGGTGACTATTTTATACAGAATAATACTTACTTGTATGTACTTATTTTTGGTTCTCAAGTTTCCTTAGCAATTTATTAGTATATTAATTCCTTTAATGCTTCACTCAAGTTTATGAATCCTATCAAATACTTTATTAACAAGTTCTTAGAATGTTACAAAACTTCCTTTAACTTGAGAAGGTACTAAAATGGATACCTAACTTGACTTCCTTCCAAATTCTATCATTATTTATTTCCCCAGTGTCTTCAAAATTACATATATTGTCATTACAAAATGCAACTGTAAAACTTACAATGGTGAACTGTATGGTATGTGAATTATATCTCAATAAAACTGTTTAGAAAAACTGAAGTCACCAAAGCATCTAGTTAAGCTTCATCAAAAGGCCTAAATTACTAAAAATGACATGAAAGAATCATTCAAAGATCAACCAAAAACACAGATCACCCCAAAACAGACCAATCAGGTAGCAAGCAAACTTGAATCATCACTAAAATGGCTCACACACCTCCTCCTATAAGTTAATACAGATACAAAGGGCCCCATTACAGGAGCACTTTAACTGAAGACACCTGAAAATTCTACCAGAAGTTGAATATTAAGGAATATCTATCAATACATACATGTGTGCTGAATTTCATATCTCACTCCCTACCCAATATTAGATCTGTACAATGTTCTGAAAAATGGGAAAGACTTTACACACTCTCATGAGTGGTATCACTACCTTATTACTCAAATTCACAACATCTGTGAAAAGCCTGATTACAGAGATATATTTTGCTTTAAACAAAGTTAACCATTATGGTCCAGGTCATGCTCAATCCATAGTCTCAAGTTTTTGATTGCACAATGTATCTTACACATGTACTATAAGATACCAGGCACACTGCAAAACACAAATATAAAAATAGGAGAATAAGATAAATCAAATTTCATTTTCCTCAGATCTTATAAGATGACTTTGGCACACCTCTTGGGGTGTTTACATCTACTCTGGAAAACACTGCTCCAAGAAGCAGTTCAGATAACTGCAACAGCAAATACCATAACCAACCCTCCAAGGAATAACTAAGATCCGATAAAAACTGATAAAAAAAATCTATTAATGATTACAAGGAAAAATCATATGCAGGTATATTCATTCACTCAATAAACATCTGCTGAGTGTTTCCCATACCAGGCACTGCTACAGGTAGCAGAAATTCAGAAATTAACAAGACAGGCAAAGGTCCCTATTCTCATGGAGTTTGGCATCCTGGCAGGAAGGGGGAGACAAATAATAAACTACATATAAGCAAACAAATTACATATATTTTTGAGCAGTGATAAATGCTATGAAGCAAAAAAGTAGGGTTAGAGGTCAGAGAAACAAACAGGGTGGAGACACAGCCAAGGGAGGAAAGTTGTCAGTAAGTACTCTTTGAAGGGATGACATTTTTGAGGAAACATGAAGTAAGAGAGGAAGCCATGTAAAAATGTGGGAGAAGAGCATTCCAGGCAGAGGAAAACCATGTACAAAGGCCTGAGGACAGTATGAATTTGGCACGTTCAGTGAACAGCAAGGTTAGGATAATGGGAGCTGAGCAAGCAGTGGTAGGAAATGATTTTGGAGCGGTGGGCAAGGATTTACATCTCACATACCCTCCCACTTTTTTCACAGCAGGAGTTTGCATTCCACTGCAGGTGTGGTAAGATGCAAGAAGATACTGGAAGATTTTATGACACGGAAGTGATTTCTCCATGAGAAGTCCTCTGGGTGTAGGGGGCAGGAGAGAGGCAAGAACAGAAGCACTGAGCCAGTTAGAAGATACTGCAGTATTTCAAGTAAAGGGCAGTGGGGCTTTGAACCACGGTGATGGTGAATGGGTGGAAGTCAGGAGACTGATCTCATAGGACTTGGGGGCACAAGAAGAGGAGACCCTGGAAGATTCTGGGGAAAAATATGGTGAACATGGAGGTTAGGGAATCACATAGATATCTTGTGGCACTTATCTTAGCTGATCCCTTGTTTTTCAATGTATTTTTCTAACTACATTTTTATCAGTGTTCAACATTTCCTGTGCATTTTTTCCATTCTCTCCATCATTACCCTCAATTTTTGGTTCTGACATCTTTTCAAATTTAAAATTGGAAACTATATTAAACCTTGCGGGTTTAAATAATAAAATTCTCACACTACACAACTGTACCACAATTGCTGTGAAACTTTTAAAGACTGCAGACTGAAATAGGGATACAGGATGAAAGTTAGACTACAATCTAAGGAAACCACAGCAACGTCCCCTGACCACCAACATCTATTCTTTGTGCTCAGTGGATGTTCAGTGCCTTCTCTTCCCCTAACAAATGTTTCTCTCCAGTCAAAATCTAACTGATATTAAAGTGTTCTAAAGGGAACAAAAGACTAAAGTAAAAAAAAGAAAAAAAAAAAACTAATTGGGAAAACTGGGAAGTTCCTGAAATCAACCAACGCAAAGTCAAAGGTATGGGTTTATCTTTTTGGTCCTTTTTGGCACCCATGAAATAACACAAAAAAGAGATGTTGAACATCACACAATGTGAAACATTAATAATCTTTAAAATCTAATCTTGTCCCTAACTGTATAATGAAAAATAGAACCCCAAAGTAACTGAGGAACTTTGCTATCGTACAGAAAATAGATGCAGCGATTATACACACACACCCCTACATAACCCCTACTGACTTCTCGATTGCAGTGTATTCCATCTGTATATAAGACCAATCTCAAATCAAGATATTTCTCTACAAGGTATTCAACAATAGAAACTTTCTCTAAAAGGTATATAACTGGTCTTAAGCCTTATTATTAAAACAACAACAACATACTTTTTTTTCTCCAGGCAACTGCAGTCTTATCCTGTGGCTTCCCACCATTCTCATCTACCCACATACAAAACACATCACATGTGAGAGAGAAGCATGAGGTATCTCCCAAGAAATTTAAAATGAATGAAATGAGACTGCCATCTGCATTAGATCCATAAAAAACCAAACAGATGCAAAGTCACCTTAACAAGCAGCTCCCAGGACAGCTGACTAAATATCTGCTTGAGAATTATTAACATATCCAGAGAAAAAAGAATTTATCAATCAGAAGGTGAATGGGAAGCAGTAAAAAGCAGGAGGAGTAAATTTTGTCAACACTCCTCCAAGCACAGTCCCAGAATGAGGAGTCTGAAGTGTGTATTGTAAACAACAGAGGTCACTGGGAAGGTTTTCTCTACAGAGGGAGGAGGCCCTTACACCCTCCACCACCATCCCTAATATTCTCTGATCAAATTCCAAGCTCATAAAGCAATGAGCAACATTCGGATTAAAATCTGACTCCCTACTTAAATTTGCGTGCAAAAGAGAGAATGTGCTAAGCATGCCAATAGGAGTATGGAAGTATTTCACCTAACACAGTACGCAGATATACATGTATCACAAAGCATGTGTGCATGCACGTACATGTGGGTGTGTAATCTCTGCTGCTCAGTCAGTGAACAACCTGAATAAGTCCACGGAGGACTGATCTCCTTCACGCACATACTGACAAAATTACATTTCTAGACATACAAAGACCAGCAGCAGTCCCCCGGACTGCGGTTATTCTTTCAAGACAATGAAGAGCCTCCTGCCAGCGAACTTTGTGCCCCCTCATGTTAGGGTTAGAGCTTCTACCTCATGTTTTAGACCTAAGGCACCTGACAGAGTGTCATATATATCACAGACATGCAAGTGGCTGTTTAATTACAATCAAAAATAATTAAAAGTTGTGTTATACTGTGGGAAATGACAACCACAGCTCCCGTGCCTAAGCCAAAGGTACAGCTTGAACATAAAAACACTGTCATTTTCAAAAGCATCTTTTATTTGTACCAAATCAGTACACTGTTGTCCAATGTTTCATGCAAATCCACAGCAAGTTATTCTACATACAGTAACAAACACTTACTTGCTGGCTGTTAACAGATTACTCTGGCATATCTGTATTTCAGAAACACAGTTTAACGATATTAACGACATTCAATGATACACTCAGTATTCATCCTTGCCATCCTTACATACACCTAAAAGTAGAAAAAAGATTGTACCAGGTATCACTGTAGTATGAAAATGCACATTAGTGTCAAACCCTTCCCCCAACACACCCAAGCACAAAATTTCAGTGAACTGTATTATTCTGCTTTCTCCCTCTCCCCCATAAGGAAGTTGCAGACCATCAGTTTGTCACCGATGCTTTTATACACACATACATGCATTAGATCTAATTATCATTGTCCTCTGTACGCAGAAATGTCATGTGACTGGTTGCTGTTTATGGACATAAGTAAAGCTGCAAAGACCAATGAACAGTCATAAATCCTTTATGTGAAAATATTCTTTGCAAAGGATACTTATAGCGTAAAAAATATGGCTTAACACATGGCAGAATTTCTGAATTTAAAAAATATTTATCTACTTTTTCATATCATTCAGAGTTAATGTACTCTGAAGCGAAATTAATGTTTTAGTCTATCAAAAACCAATTTGAATAAATATAATGCTGTTTCCAATCTCCATTTTGAATGAGAGGAAAAACTGCACTATCACATTATACTTCCAGAAGCATAACTGCTGGTGTCCGCACGTGTTAACAGAATAAACTTCCCTAATCCACTAGAGTAAAATGTGTATTGCAGGGAGATTAAATACCACAGGATAAAGAAATGAGTGAACTTTCCTTGTAAGGCTGTATTTTTCCAGGTAATTACATACTTTATGTCCCTAAACCATGAAAGATACCAATAACAGTACACATGACTTTGTCATTCCATTATATATGATACACAAAATCACGTCAAAATATGTGAAACAGAAAAGTAGCCTTAATTTATTGTTCAGCATTAATAAAAATGTAATTTGTCTATAACAAAATTTATTATAACCAAAGATCAAGTATATGGTAAATATAAAATTTTCTACCATACCAATTTTTATAAATGATTGTAAATTCTCTATAGAATTTTCACCAGGAGAAAAGCAATTGTATGTCATAAGATACAATTTAAAATTGGCTAACTACTATTTATGTAACTTAGGTAAACATTGATGAGGGGGAAAAACATATACTCTCCACATATATACTTGTATTTGATCAGTTAGCCATCTGATTAATAGCTGATACTGAATGAATAATGAAACCTTTGTCCAAACTAACTGACAAAAGGCCAAAAATAGATGATACAGTTAAACAGCAATGGCTCACCAGAATATTAGAAAAGCAATTACTTTAGATGGAGATAAATATAGGTCTTTATTAGCATGAATAAAGAAAAAAATTAGAACTTTAAGGGAACAATTTTTTTAATTCATCAATGATACAACATAGCTGCCTCCAAATTACGTTATCTTTCATTTGCTCTCAAGCTTCTCTAATTCAACAATGAGGTATTTTAATTACAAAATTTGTCAGGTAAACTTGAAAACAAGCTCATGTTTCCAAATGTGCCATGCCAGATTTGAACATGGTATTTATTTAAAACTTAACTGGACCAGTTAGTCTGGGTTTGAGATTGTACAACAATTTTTAGTTTTAATCACTGATGGTGTTTTTTAGTTACAATGAAATGTCTAGGAAGACAAATTTTCTCAATAGTTTTTTCCCTTTCCTTTTGAGTTATTTATAAAACTAAAAACAATTATTTCTAGGTACTTAATTCCACCGCCCAGGGCATGAAGTGTATCTCTTACATAGAACACCTCGAATGCTTTTAAACTCAGTGATAATTAACAAACATCAAAGTAAAACCAGGGTGTTTCACAGGGAGGTAAGAGCCATCATCTTTCGGCTACCAAATGACATATTTCTTGTCCCCTGGAGTATCACCAAGAATTTTTTACCCAAACAATAGGTGTACTTTCCTAATGTAGCCTTTACTCTTCTGAGGATCAGATAATTCTGAGTTGTAAAAGCAAACTGCTAAGGGCAGCAGAAGAAAGAACAGACAAACAGGACTACATCAAACTTAAAAACTTTTGTACAGCAAAGAAAGTAATCAACAGAGTGAAAAAGCAACCTACTGAATGGGAGAAAATATTTCCAAATGATATTTCTGATAAGGGGTTAGTATCAAGAATATATAAAACACTCCTACAACTCAATAATCAAAAATCAAATAATCTAATGAAAAATGGGCAAAGGACTTGAGCAGCCATTTCTCCAAAGAAGATACACAAATGGCCAACAAGGATGTGAAATTATGCTCAACATCATTAATCATCATGAATAGTCAAATCAAAACAATGAGATATAACCTCTCAAAGGTAAGGCCACTATTTAAAAATTAGAGAAAAACAGAAAACAGAAACTAACAAGCATTGACAAGGATGTGGAGAAACTGAACCCCTGTGCATTATTGGTGGGAATGTAAAATGGGGCAGCAGCCATAGAAAACAGAACGGAGTGTCCTCAAAAATTAAAAATAGAACTCCCGTATGATCCAGCAACCCCATTTCTGGATATATATCCAAAAGAATTGAAAGCAGAATCTTGCAGAATTATTTGCACATCCACATTCACTGCAGCATCATTCACAACAGCAAAGAGGTGGACTCAATCTAAACGTCCAGCTAAGGATGAATGGGTAAAGAAAACGTGGTATATACATACAATGAAATATTATTCAGCCTTTAAAAAAAAAAAAAGGAAATCCTGTCATGTGCTACAACATGGATTAACCTAAAGGACATCATGCTAAGTGAAATAAGCCAGTCACAGAAGGATAGATACTACATAATTCCATTTATATGAAGTATTTAAAGTAGTCAAATTCTTAGAAAGTGGAATAGTGGTTGCCAGGGGCTATGGGGAGGGGGAAAGAGGAGTTGTTGTTCAATAAGCATAGCTATAAAGTTTCCATTTTGCAGGATGAAAAGGTTCTAACCATCTGTTGCACAAGGTACAGCTAACACGACTACATCGTATGCTTAAAATGATTGTTATTAAATTTTATATGATATTTTTACCACAACAAAAATAATTTTTTAAAATAAACTGCAAAGGAACCTATAACAGCTAAAATAATCTTGAAAAAGAGGAACAAAGTTGGAAGATACACACTTTTCAGTTGCAAGCAATGCAAAGCTATAGTAATGAAGACAGTGTGGTACTTGCACAGGGATAGACATACAGATCAATGGAACCAAGTGCAGAGTCCAGAATTAAACTCCCCTTACATATATGGTCAAATGATTTTCCCAAATGGTACCATGATAATTCAAAGAGGGGGGGAAACTGTTAACCAACGGTGCTGGAAACAACTAGATATCCACATTCAAAAGAATTAAGCTGGACCCCTACTTCATATTATACACAAAAGTTAGTCCAAATGAATCAAAGTCTTAAATGTAAGAGCTCAAACTATAAGACTCTTAGGAGAAAGCACAGGGGTAAATCTTCATGACCTTGGGCTAGATGACAGTTCCTTAGCACACCAAAAGTACAAACAACAAAAGACATAAATTGGATTTTATCAAAATTTAAAACTTCTGTGCTTCAAAAGACACCAACAAAAAGTAAAACAACCCTCAAAATGGGAGAAAATATTTACAAATCTTGTATCTAATAAAGGACTTGTATCCAGAATATATAAAGAGTCTTACAATCAACAATAAAAAGACAACCTAAATAAAAAATGGGTAAATGATTTAACAGAGATTTCTGCTATACTGAGAAGATGTACAAATGGCCAATAAGCATATGAAATGATGCTCAACATCACTAATCAGCAGGGAAATTCAAATCACAATCACTTTACACCCACCAGGATTGTTAAAATTAAAAGACAAATAGTAACAAGTTTGAAGAGGATATGGAAAGATTAGAAAACTTACATGCTGTTAGTGGGAATGTAAAATGTGCAGCTGCTTTGGAAAATGATTTTGTCATTCTTCAAAAGGTAAAAGACAGAGTTGCCACATGACTCAGCAATTCTACACTAGGTATATCCCTAACAAAAATGAAAACAGAATACATGTACACAAATGTTCACCGCAGCCTTACTCATAATAACCAAAAGGTGGACACTACCCAAATGTCAATCATTGGATGAATGAATAAATAAAACGTGCTCTAGCCATACTATGGAATGTTATTAATTGTACATTTTAAGTGCATGAATTGTATGGTACGTGAATCATATCTCGATATAGCTATTAAAAATGGTAAACGGCTCTGATTATGCAGTCTTATCACATAAAATATAAAGTGCTCCAACTGGAAAGAAATATGGAAATTACAAAACTCACTTGTTTTACCAATGATGAAATGGGAGGCTCTCAAACCTCAGTAGACTAGAATGGGACCTGCCTCTAACCCCAGTCCCTAGACTGTTCTCACTTGGAGTGGACAGTGGTGCAACTGCCTTCCAAGGCGTGGTCAGCCAGCTGAGATACTAAGTGAAGAATAGGTGAGGAATTCCTTTAGAGGGTAGCTCTTGCCATGTATTCCTTTTCTTTAACTACCACATGGCTTTTTGGGGGGGCAGGGTAAAATTATAGCCTCCAAAGTCCCTTCTTCTACTTCTCCCAACACAAACCATAATGAATGGGAACAGGAGTATCAGAAGAAGAAACGTTAACACACCCTTGCCTCGTCCACGGGAAGGCCACCAGGTCACCTGAGATAATCAAGGTACATTCATCTTCCCTATTTACACATAATTTCCACCCAGTGGTCAAGAGACTGGGACATGGCCCTAGGCTGTCTGGGCACTTAGAGGCCAATTACTGAATGAATATGTATTTCCCTGGAGAGGATCATCCCACCTGAAGAAAGGAACATGAAAATAGCTCATCTCTGCTCCCTGAAATAAAGATAACTTAGCCCAAAGACACCGTGAAAAGCGCACCAGAGAAAGTTTCAAAAACAACTATAAAAGGTAAGGTCAAGTAAAACTTAAAAATCACTGTATAAGGATTCAGTAATAAATCACTGATATATTTGCAAAGCTATTGGGGAGCCCCAAAACTGTTTAGTAAACTGACAAAAACTGCAAAAACTAAATCAGAAAGACAAAAATATGCTAGTCACCCCTAGCAACAAAGATTTTCCTAATTAATAAAAAACAAATGAACTTGTGGGTAAAGAGGGATGCAGGTATTGTAATTCACCATTTTCTATTCAAAAGTTTTGAGAATTCTTAAAAAGTAATTCAGTGAATCTTCTAAGATGCTGAGTAACATTTTCCAATCCAAAGTCTACAAATATTGGTCTTTATTATGATTTGCAAATAATCCAATGACCATCTTTTTCTTCCTTTACACTGAGGCAACAAGGCAAATGCATTTTTAAAGAATCAAAGGATAACACAAAAGATGCTAGAGGGAAATCAAAATGAGAAAATAATAACATAGGCAAATTAATAGCCTATGTTATCTTGCACAGATTTTAAAACACATATGACATCTATGAAATATCTCAAATTCTTTTCTAGATATGGAAGAATTAAGACAAACTGCTAATAGATACATTATAAAAAGTAGTCATAATGCACTGAACAGTCATCAGAAACATCACTTGTGTCCTCTGAAAGATTAAAAAATGAAAATAAGACTTTTTCTTATTTTCCAGCGGTCCAACGTATTCAATTCTCCCCTCAAATGAAGTTTAGCTGAAAACAATGTGACTGCCTTAAGCTTCGCACAGGCAAATCTTGGCAGCTCTCAACTCTGTCTATCTCCTTGGCCTGTTAAGCAAAATTCCTTCACAAACTGTTGGTCTCCGCAATAACTCCTACAAAGCTCATTACTGCCAGCATCGGCCTAGCCCCCACGTTGTGCATTTATCCCCGGGATGCATATCAACATGTGGCACATGTCCTTGACGTGCACAGAAGGGCTGCACCCCAGGACAGCAGCACGCACGACAATAGTGTCGACTCTCACTTCTCTATGGTTGCTGGGATGTAACCGAGAAATCTAATAACTGTGACAGTGGGGCCTTTCGGTTTTTCCTTGCCTTTCCAGACAGTGAAGCTGCACAGACACTAATGAAAGGTTAAATGAATAGGAATGGTTGACAAGAGGTACAATAAAGGAGGAGCTTGGTAATCCACAGACACTGAGCAGAGATCCTTGGCTCAAGCAGAGAAAGGACAGCACATCGTCGAGTCACAATATTTAAAACAGCTTGCTATACACAGAGGCTTTTGTGTCTGGGTACACGTCTGGCTTTGGACTTTAAAAAAAAAAAAAAAGATACTGAAAAGGAATTTCAGCATGGGGCACTTTGGCAAATTTAAGGTCATAATAAGAGAAAAATGTTTTGTGTGGGTTGTTACATCTTTGTACTGAACACAAAAAAGCAGAGACTATGAACTCGTGAACCACAAGTTCCAAGACAACACTGTACATTTCGACAACTATTAAACACTGTATCAAGAGGGCTGGCTTGATGGGATCCCACTGGTGAGATACACATGCCATGACTCATTTAGCAGCTCCACATTCTGCCTTCCTTGCAGAATTCCTGATACTCACCTTAAGAGTTCTATGGTCAAGTTCTAGTCTTCAGTGATTTGTTACAAATACTACCACCAAAACTCTCAAGCCATCTTCCACTCCCTGCAAAACTTCCCAGCAGTTTCCTGTAAGGAAACTGAATTTATCACCCTAGCAATGTGTAAAGTACAAGGCAAACTTTCTTGTAATTTCAAGTGAATGCAATAGTGAAATGTCCTCATCTAGAATTCTTAATTATGGAATTAACTTTTTTTCAATGCCCCACTCACTTCACCTTAAGGGAAGGTTATATTCCCTGGGGAACTGATTTTAAATTATCATGCAAGGCTATTCAAATCACCAAGAAAAAAATACTCCAGAACGTCAAGGGATAAATAAAGCAAAGGGGAAAAAAAATGACATTGTTAGATACAGATTTTTTTAAAGGAAAAAAATGTATGATTCTGCTATGGCCAAACATTAAAAAATGATATATCTGTAAAACTGTTCTGATGCACAAGCACAAGTTAGAATACAGGTTCACAATAAATAGTAAAACCATACTGAGAACATGTTTTAAAACAAGGGAGCCTCTTTGAACAGCCAAATTAAATTACAGCTGAACTCTTGCGTGTACTGAGGGTTCTAATAAGCAACAAATAAAGACTTCTACTGGCTAGCAACATAATGAGAGCTACTGTGCAGGAGATTAAAAAAAGACCAATCTGTGCAGTTTATCTCACTGGATTATATTATTTACTTAAATGGTAAATAAATTTGTCCAAAGTAATGCTACTAAAAATTAGCATATAAATATTAAAGCACAACGATGATCAATGACCATTTAAGGTAAACATATCACAAATTTCAGTGATAAACAAATGTGAAATTAAACAAAAAATATTGACTTTAGTACCACTTAAATTCTATTTCTTCAAATTTAATTTACTGATCCCTAATAATCAGCTTTATAAATGGTTTACTATTTATGCTTATATTATGAAGTATTTATCTTATAGGAGTTTTCTCTCCAGAGTATGGCAGTTACGCACAGAACTACTTCAAAAAGAAAGGAGGTTGTCCTGAGTGAAGAGAAAGAAGGTACCCCCTCCTCTGTGATTTCTTCATAGGAAGTTCCCTCTAATAGAACTTTGAACGTTGGCCTCTTTAACAGACCTCCACCAGTGGACAAAACTACAAACTCTACTTAGCAACCCAAAACAGTTTTAAAGTGTACCTAGGTGCATTCTGCTTGATCTTCAGATCATCTGAAAGGTAGAACCCTAGAAATCTTAACTATTTGACTGTTCTTGTAGAAAGTTCTGCAGCTTCTATCACAGCTTTAAAAAAAAACTACAACAGCACCTCCCAGCCTAAACACTAAGCCAGTACTTATTATCTACTCTTTTTCTGCATCATTCTGATTGCAAGAGTGATTTAAAAAAAAAAAAAAAAAAACCTTAAGCATATCTAATAAAATCATGAGGCTCCCTCTAGCTCTTCAGAAAGGAGTTTACTAACCAATGATCCTATGTAATTCCCATCCAACAGGAAAGATTTGAGGCTGCCTCCCTTCCACAGAAATGTTTTTCAACTGTTTCTTGTAAGGATGAAAACAGTAAATGAGACCAGCTGCAGAGGAATTCAGAAAGCACTGCTCCTCAAGTCCACAAAAGTTAAGAATCTATTAATTGCTTCCAACCTAAAGCTTTATATACAAAACTCTACAGTGAAACTTTAACCTGTTTAAACTACGTATACGTTCCCAGCTTAGATTTACCCAGCTGCTAAAATTAAATTTAATGAAAAAATAAGGACATGCGTGAATATCTATCTACAGAAATTCGAATCTGTAATCTGGTCTCAGTTCTAAAAATCTACATTTAAATTTAGGATCTTGAAATTTTTTAAAAAACATTTTATTAACAGTGTATCTGTGGCGTTTATATAAAAGAGGCTGATGGTAACTTGTAGAAAACATGTCCATGTACCATAACATTTATACACCACACTGTTAATAACTTTTATTGTTTAATCTTTTCCGCTATTCAGCCCTGGATATTTTGGGATTGTCATTATATAATCGGAAGACTATAAATAATATAGTCCAAGTATGCCACTGATATTTACTCTACCTTACAACAGCCATAAAAGACACACAGTCGACTGACAAATCATTTCAAGCAACTGGATATGAAAAAATGCTAAATCAAACTCCTCCTACTCATTGGGACCACATTTCAAATACTCTAGGAACATTTAAGATGGTGTGGAACCTTAACTCTAAATTAAAAATAAAGGGAACCGCTACCTTCAAGTTATCACCTATTTGGGGCTCCCTTAATATAAGAAATATTCCCAGGAACAACAACAAAAAGAAAAGCTCCCCCCCCGCCCCCCGCCCCTTTTCGAGCCAGTGTCCAATTTCTTCTTTTCTGAACAGCTGTATTATCCAACTTAAGTTGCTCTGCTAATTTCGGTCCCACA
The DNA here is from genome assembly GCF_030028045.1 of Hippopotamus amphibius kiboko. Lineage (NCBI taxonomy): Eukaryota > Metazoa > Chordata > Mammalia > Artiodactyla > Hippopotamidae > Hippopotamus > Hippopotamus amphibius. Next base: position 86,665,830 of record NC_080187.1, on the reverse strand, counting down.
AGGACTAACTTGGAAGGCAAAAAAATACAAGAAAAGATCAATTTGCTGGGAAAGATCAAATGAGAAAACTGTGGGGACAGCACCAGGTCAGCTTGTGGAGAACTAAGCAGACCTGTTCTTCATTAACTGCAGCTCTCTGGGGATGTCACACACTACCTGTCCGTGGGCTTTATTGAACCGCCTAACCCGCCTCTCTGTTCCATTCTTCTGGGCCCAAGTGAATCATATCCTGCTGCTGACAAGTTAGCAGGGGACTGCGGCTGCAACATGAAAGTACTTTTCTTTCTTGTCTAAATCAGGCAGATTTTTGAAAAGACGACACAGCATTGACTCGTGACATGGCAAGATGAAACGAGAGGTCTGGGCCGGTCTTGGAGCTGTGCAGATAAAAGTAATCAAATGACACTCCTGGAATGCAAATTGGCATTCTTGACTGCAGCAATTGCACAACCATGAAACATCCCTGACAGCAAGCAAGATTAGGACAAAATGTTATGTAAAGCACTGAACTCAAAAACTCTCACTTGAAAATTCAAACTGTAACACTTACATTTTAATATAGCAATAATCAGCTCTGCTTTTGTCTGCTGCTTTTTGTAATCACATATTCCTGCCTGACAGATATCTTACATTTCACTGGGAAGAAAAAAGTCAGGTATTGGGAAGGTGCGACTGCTATTAATATTTTCTTCCTATTTATTTTTTAAAATCACAAGAAGTTGGTTCTTTCTCAAAGCCTTACATGCAAACAACAGCAAACAATATTCTCAAGCGGGGAAAAGACAGTTTGAGACTTTCCTCACACCATACTCAAACCAAGTTCACGTTCAGGCTCAGTATTACTTCCCTCAGGTGAAGGTACTCCTGTACTTTGGTAAAGTGATTAACAATTTGGATTTTAAATACTCTGTTCTCTGGGAACAGAAAGAGCAGCTCCAACTAAGAACTTCATTAAGGCTGAACAGTTTAAATAAAGCAGCTACAAATACAACACAAAACACAGATACCCTATGAAAGCTCACAAGGGATTTTTTGGGTGATTCCGAAGGGTCAAGCAAGTTCTATCAACTTGCACAGGGTCTCACTACTCTTGAGTACGTCCTCAGATCAGACATACTACACAGAAATAAATTCCACCACTTAAATAATGTATGTGTGTGCACAGTAACATCTGAAACTGCAGAATACAAAGCAGTGGGTGACAAATGTGCTTAACCACTGTTGAAAATGATGAGTATTTGGGAATAGATGTGTAGACAAATAGTATAAAGGCAAAGGGGGAAGGGAAGAAAAATAATACCTACAACTGGCTTTTACAGCCTTCTTGTGTAAAATGCCGCTATAAGAAAAGCCCTCAAGTGCTAAATAGATATATTTAATATTTTGTTTTGACGCCTCCACTTAAATGCGGGTTCCAACCACTGCAACTGTCCACGAAGTACATAAAAAATAATAAAACAGGCCACTTTCTGCCGCTTTAATCCTGGGTACACAGGATTACTTTATGATGTCTTTTGTACATCAGTTTTACAACAGCTTGACTCTAGGGTAAATGGGAACCACCGTAAATCGCACGCCGCTTTCAAAACCACTTTAATTTCTGTCAGCGTTACTGTAACCACAGACTTAGGCTCACGCTACTTTTTTTTTTTTTTTTTTTTTTTGGTGCCTGCATTTGACAGTCGCATCTCCTACACTCCAGTCGTGACTTTGATCACTGAAACAAGAGATGTCATATTAGGGGGAAGGGAAGAGAAAAAAAGGCCAACCCGCTATCTCCCTTTTTCTTATAAAGTCCATCTACATGCGGAACACAGTATAACAGATTCCCAAGAGGGGGTAACAATAGCAGCAAAGGGTGGGAGCAAACTAAAAGGAAGGGAGTGGTCCAGCCCCATTTCTAGCAAATCACTTCCCCGAAAGCGGACAGAGCGCTCAGCACCCGGCGAGCTAATTGCCCGCTGCCTCGCTGCAGAGAAGCCGCTTCGGGCAGAGGGGCTGTGCTGGAATCTCGGTTCGCAACGCCTTCCCATCTCCTCCACCACTTGCAACTGGAACTTTTTTTTTTAATCTCAGCTTCACTTCACAGAGAATTTCACCTAGGTTTAGGTTTGGGTTTTGGGTTTTTTTGTTTTTAATCCTGCCCCCTCCCCGGGCCCCAAATGCCACCCTGCAGCCAATGTGTAAGTAACACAAATTGGCTTCTGTCGAATTCCACCTCAAAATCTCCCTCTTTAGGGTTGATTTTCCTGCCCTGCGTTTTGCACGTTCTTCAGAAAACCTCCAGAAGCACTTCCTACATTTTCTTCATCTACAAAGGGAGGGTTCCCGAACGGGAGGGCAAGGAGAGGGGGGAAAGCAGAGGTGCCGGGGACCGGGCGGCGGTGTCCTCCCGACGCGGCGCACCAGCGCGCCCAGGCGCCCACGCCTAGCCGCGGCTCCCGCACTCGCGGGCAAGTTTTAAAAGTTACCGTGGGTCCACACGGCGTTCCTCGCCGCCCCGAGCTCCTTCCAGCGCTCCATCAGCCCCCGCCTTCCTCCCAGCCCGTCCCAACTCCCTAGAGCCGCCCGCTCGCCTGCCGCTCACCTTGCCCCGCGGGCCGCGAGAGGGGCGACCTTCCCGAGCCCCCCGAGCCCGCGCGCGCACACCCGCCCTCCCACCTGGAGCTCTCCTCCGCCCCTCGGGCCAAGTTGGGGGACGACTTCGGGAGCGGGACCGGGGTGGGCTGGGGCTGTCCTTTCCTGCCCGCCCTCCCCAGCGCCCCCCTCCGCCTCCCGCCGCTGGACTGGGGAAGACGCGGCCCCCGAGGCGCGCGGGCGCGGGGCTCCTTTCTTCCGAAGTCTAGAATAGAAAGGAAAGGAGGGTGGAAACTTCTTACCATCTCGGCATGCTGGTTGTCAAGTGCAGCCCCCGCCTCTTGGTCTCCTCTTAGCGGCCGCGCCTGGACCAGCCCCTCGGCCGCCTCACGCTCCTTCTGCCTCGGCCTTTCTTTCCCTCCCCCTCCCGATTTCCTCCGGGCCGCCGCTCTCGCCGCCTCCGCCTCTCCCCGCCCGCCCGCCCGCGCGCGCCCTCGCCGCGGCCCCTCTGCGCTCAGGTGACTGATTTACACCCGCGCCCAGGGTCGCCGTCGCTCCGCCAGTCGGAGCCTGCTGCGTCCCCCCCAGCTCCTCGGGACCAAAAAAAAAAAAAAGGAACGGGCTGTCCCGGGAGGGGGCTGCCGGGGGGGAGGGGGGCGGGCGAGGTGACCACGGGCGGATTTGCAAGCCCTAGAAGTTTCTCCTCTATCTGCAAAATTGTCGCGACTACAATGTTGCTTCCCGTTTGCAAAATAAAAGTGGGCTAATTTGGTTTGTTTGTGCTCAGATTTCTAGGGGGTTCGCGAAGGAGGATGTATATTTCTCCCACCCCCCACCTCGTGCCCTGTTACTTTTTTTTTCCCCCCCGTGGTCTTTCCGGGGATGGAAAAACAACTTTGGCGCCCCCCGGGGGGTGCGGGCACGGAGGTGGAGGTGGCCGCCAGCGCCCAGCTGTCAAAAAGGAGTGGGGGCGAGCGGAGAGGAGGGGAGGCTGCGAAACGCCGAGGAAAGGGCGCGAACTTTATTCAGACTGCTGCAAACCGCGGCGTCGCTTTCCTTTTCGGGCACTCGCCCGTCTGGCTCGCCTCTGGCCAGTTCCTCCTCCCGAACCGCCGCCGCCTCCTCCTCCTCCTTTCCCCTGCCTCTCCCCTCCACCTCCGTGCCCGCCGCGCTGCCCCGCGCCCGGATCAGCCCGGGTCCCCGCGCGCCGCCGGGGAAGGTAGAGGGAAGCGGAGGAAACCCCGGCGGCCACAAACTCGCGACGAAAACGTGCGGGGCGAAAAGGCCAAAAGTTACGCGCAACTGGGGGGAAAAAGTTTTTTTTTTTTGGTGGCGGCGCGTTTCGTGGCGGCCCAGACGCCGGCTTGCGGCGAGGGCTTCCTTCCCCTTCCCCAGGTCTGGGCCGAGGGCCTCGGGCTGGAGCCGCCGGGGGAGAGGAACGGGGCCGCCGCCTCCGCGGATGCCCGCGGGGGAAGGCCAGTCACATCTGCGGGTGACACTCAGCCGGCCCGAGTCGCCCTGCCCCGGAGATGCAGAAACGCTGGCTGCAGGCTCAGCGCGCACACGCCTGCCGCTGAAGGACGTATCTTAAATGTAGGCAAAACGCACTCCCCGGCGGCAAGAATGGGGGGCGGGGGGGTGAATTTAACCACGGTCATGTTCCTAACGTACACTTTACGCCAAAAACATCTCCGCGTTGTGCAGATTTATCATAGCCTGAGCAAACTTTCTGCTTATCTGACAGGGGAGGAAGGCACAGGTTTCCAGCATCCACTCCCTGAGCACTTGGCAATCAGATCAGGCGAAGGCGAACGCTTGCTTGGCAGCACAACAGGTCTGGTTACCGGTTACTACTAAGAGAAGATCATCCCTGCTTCCTTTCTCTCTTCCCCGAAGTAGAGGGAAAGACTGCCTATTTGCATTCAGAGGTCAGAATCAAATTCCTTTGAAAATACGCAGGCTTGGAATTATGTAGTTTTATTTTCTTTGATGCACTGTCTGGTCTTAAGTTTAATATAAATTTTCGCAATGATTAAAAATTTTCGGAAGCCGTGACTGACAAGAGACTAGGAAGCCCAGGTAGCCCCAGCTGCTCTGAAAATGTGATTAGGCCTATTATTCACGTGGATCCAACTTTTTAACAGTGGAGCCACCGCACCTGCAGTTCTGTGTACTGATTGGGTCCAAATTCCTGACGGTTTCTAGGCCTTTTCAGAGCAGGTTTCAAGTCACTTCTGCTTTTGTGAATTCTCCACATCATCTTGTCGTGCAAAGGTTTGCCTGGTGAGCACTTCTACAATATTATACAGTAACTACCTTAGGGTCTTAGGCCTATGGTTCATCTGGAGGTTTCTAGTGGGAGTCAGAAGACTACTCTCAGTATAGTGAAAATCAAAGTATAGGCTTGTTATCTAATGACTACCCATATATAAATGCATGTTACCTGAGAAGGCTCATCTTTAAATGATTTGATTAAGGTGTGGAGCGTACTCTCTTACTTTGTAAACATAACTGTAACATCATCCTATAGTTTGTAGAAGCTGATTACACAGGGGATAAGATGACCGAGTGCGCCTTCGGAGCCGCTGAGGATCATCGCAAGAATTCTCCAGAAACGAAGCCAAGTTCCAATGTGTTTTCCTGTATCATGGAGAGATGAGAAACACTAGTTGCTAACTTCAGAGTCATTACCCATAGAAATCCATTCACACACTTACCGCTTTGGACAAGTGACAGACCAGCAATTGCCAAACAATTGCGTTCACACACTATGTTTTTGGCTGCACACCTACACTGGCCAACAGGCAGAAGTTATTCCACATCAAGCAACCTGTAATTTACATTCCCTGATTGGTTCCAGATCTGTCGGTTTTTGATGTTAGCATACAAACAGTTTATGTGAGGCAAGATGTGTCTGTTTGGAGTCTGCTGCCTTTCTGGAGAGTCTTCATTATAAATAAGGGGAATGTGTCGGGCTGAAGAACAGCCCTTGGAGAAGGTGGAAGAATTTACGGAAGCAAACCATATAAGAGAATTCCATAGCCTTTTATTTCTTGCATGAGTCTGTAGAGCAATTCAAACAAAACCTTAAGTCCTTACTGATCTACACCTGCGTGACCCTTTCAACTCCCCCCCCCTCCCATTTTTCATTCCCCTCATGGACTACACTAAAGTCACACTGGTTTTCTTTCTGTTCCTTTACCTTGCCAAGCTCCTTGCTCTTTGCCCCTGCTGTTCTACCTGGAATATTCTCTCACATTTTTTAGTGGTTCCTTGTCACCTCTCAGCTGTAACTTCTCTTCAGACTCAAAGTAGCTCTTTGCCTACCACTCAAAATACCCCTCACTCTTTCTCCCATTACTCGTTTTCTTTACATCCTTTAGCAATATCTGGTTACCCTGTTTATGTGCTTACTAAAATGTAGGCTCCATTGGGGCAAGGGTCCACCTTTTTTGCTTATATAGCCTCTGCACATAAAACGGTGCCAGGCACAAAAGAAACTTAGAAATATTAAGGAAGAAATGTTAAAATCATTACACTGTGTTGATGATGACCTACCTCAGGGCCAAACAAGTTCACTTATGGAACTCTTTTTCCATATTCCTTATCTGTTCTTTTGGGGGATGGCGCAAAATTCTTGACTTCCTGCACCAGGGATCCCCAATGAGTGGGCTAGGCCCCCCTGTGGGTCCCCAAGATCCTTTTGGGGGGCCATGAAGCCAAAACTATTTTTATTATATTGAGAAATTATTTGCCTTTCTTACATTCTTTCATGAGTGTAGTTTTCCAGAGACAACGTGACTTAATCACAACACACTGAGTACAGAAGCAGATACAAAAATCCACCTATCTTTCGTTATATCAGGCATTAAAGAGATACCCCAAAATGTAAATACCATTTTTCTCATTCATTTTTATTGTTGTTTTGGAAAATGTATTTCTTTTTTATTTCAAAATATGTGCATATATTCATTTCCTATGGCTGCTGTAACAAATTACAATACATTTAGTGGCTTAAAACAACACAAATGTATTATCTTATAATCTAGAGGTCAGAAGTTCAAACTGGGTCTCACTACACTTAAAGGTACCTGCAGGAGTACTTTCCTTTCTGGAGACACTAGGGGAGAATCCATCCCCATTTCCAGCTTCTAGAGACCACCCATATTCTTTGGCTCATGGTCCCTTCCATTTTTAGAGTCTATAATAGCCAGACATGTTATTCTCATGCTGCATCACTCTGACACTCCCTCCTACTTTCACTTATAACTACCCTTCTGATTCCATGGGGCCCACCAAGATAATCCAGGATAATCTACCAATCTCAAAATCCTTAATTTAATCAGATGCAATTTATTCACAGGTTCTAGGGATTAGGATGTGACCCATTATTAGGAGCCATCATTCTGCCTACCACAATATAGTAACAAATGATGGGTTTATTATTGTTATTTTAAATGAGTATTAACTATTTAAAATTTTTCAGAATTTAAATTTCTGAAACAGTAAATATCAATAAGTGATTGTCCACAGACACAAAAGTTCTTTGTAACCTTCAATAATTTTTAAGAGGTCATGAGACCAAACACTCTTAGAATCCCTGGCCAGCACTATTTTCCCTTCTTCCATGCCTCAGGTTAGACTAGATTGTACTCAGCCTTTCCTGTGATTGATTTAAGGATGGGCGTGTTTCTTATTTCTGGCCAATGAAGGATGAGGGGAAGTCATTGGGGTGGGAGGAACACTCATTAAAACAAAAAAGACTGACAAGAAAGTGTCCCTTTTCTGCTCTGGATGTTAGTATGTGAGAATGCGGTACCTGAAACAGCTGAATCCATCTTGCGACCAGGAGGGATCCCATACACCTGGGATGACAAAGCAGGAAGATGGAAAGCGCCTGAGCTCTAGATGTTATTGACTGAATTAACTAATCCCAGATGGCTTGGGACCGCTTGTTAGGTGATATAATTAATCCCGTTGTCATTTAGGCCATTTTGAGCTCGCCTTTCTATTACTTGCAGCTTAAAGCTTCCCAAATGTTACAGAGAAGTGGCATGTCTCTGTTGTTTCCATGCAGGAATTCCTTCCTATCATTTTCCCTCAAGTTTGTATATTTTTTTCCAAATCTTGTGGAAAATTTGTCTAGAAATTGGTAAAAGTATTATAATTCTGTAAGAATTAAAACTGAACAGTCAATGTATAGATATTAGTAGTTCGAATGAATGCAAGAAGTAACATGTTTTGGAAACCAAATAAGTCCTTAAATTGACAATTTCAACGTTTTGTGCAGCTCTGTTAACCTTGCTAGGAGATCCTGAATAATACATTATTCAAATACTGCCCAGTGTATTCACAATGGACTACAGTTTTTTGTAAAGGTGTTAACCCAAGAAATGCAAAGAGAAAAATATGTTGTTATGAGAAAAAAATCTGAACTTAAAACAGCAACTCAATTTCAACATCAAAACCAAAATCAGGGCAGACACAATATTTTCATCACTAAGAGAAAAGTGAGTTTCTGTGGAAAAACATAAATGCCAACACTGAACTTGAACATGCTTTCAGACTCAAATTAACAATTTGACCAACATCAACACAAAAATGAAAGAAATTTTTCTACAAGTGTAAGCTTAATCATGAAACAAAGAGCAAGACTATCAGATAAAGCAATTAATGTTTTCTGTTTTATTATTATTATTTTTTTTTTGGGGGGTACACCAGGTTCAATCAACTGTTTTTATACACATATCCCCATATTCCCTCCCTTCCTTGACGCCCCCCCCTCGATTCCCCCCCACCCTCCCTGCCCCAGTCCTCTAAGGCATCTTCCATCCTCGAGTTGGACTCCCTTTGTTATACAACAACTTCCCACTGACTATTTTACAGTTGGTAGTATATATATGTCTGTACTACTCTCCCGCTTCTTCTCAGTTTCCCCTTCACCCCCCGCCCCCTCCCATACCTCGAGTTCTCCAGTCCATTCTCTGTATCTGCGTCCTTGTTCTTGTCACTGAGTTCATCAGTACCATTTTTAGATTCCGTATATGTGAGTTAGCATACAATATTTGTCCTTCTCTTTCTGACTTACTTCACTCTGTATGACAGATTGTAGCTCTATCCACCTCATGACATATAGCTCCATCTCATCCCTTTTTATAGCTGAGTAATATTCCATTGTATATATATGCCACATCTTCTGTATCCATTCATTTGTTGATGGGCATTTAGGTTGCTTCCATGTCCTGGCTATTGTAAAGAGTGCTGCAATAAACATTATGGTACAAGTTTCTTTTGGGATTATGGTTTTCTTTGGGTATATGCCCAGGAGTGGGATGACTGGATCATATGGTAGTTCTATTTGTAGTTTTTTAAGGAACCTCCAAATTGTTTTCCATAGTGGCTGTACCAACTTACAGTCCCACCAACAGTGCAGGAGAGTTCCCTTTTCTCCACACCCTCTCCAACATTTGTTGTTTCCAGACTTTGTGATGATGGCCATTCTGATTGGTGTGAGGTGATACCTCATTGTGGCTTTGACTTGCATTTCTCTGATGATGAGTGATGTTGAGCATCTTTTCATGTGTTTGTTGGCCATCTGTATGTCTTCTTTGGAGAAATGTCTATTTAGGTCTTCTGCCCATTTGTGGATTGGGTTATTTGCTTTTTTGGTGTTTTCTGTTTTAAATTCTTGTTTTAACAACGGTAACTTCTAAATATTAAATTTGTGGATTGATCTTGAAGTTTCTAATGTATTTCTTTTGGCATTTATGTTATTTCCCTTTTTTTTTTAGTGCTTCCTATTATTAAATGTCCTTATCAGGTAGAATTAGTTTTTATATATTATTTAAATATATAATCGTCTCATAAATGTATTGTTCATAATACTAATAAACCATATATTGATAATTCAGTTTTTTTGTTACAGAAAACCTCTAACCCTATCGCAGAAAAATGATTCCTTACTTATGATTTTGGTCACTTATTATTATTTAATAATACATAAGTGAAGAGTTATGAAAAATACAGAATAACTTGTGACTTGGGGAATTCTCCAGAATCCCAATTTCTTTTTCCTGACTCCAAAGATTAATATGTGAGAAATTTGAAAACACTAGATCGGTGTTTGTCATACCAAAGTATTTTAAAATTATTCTACCTTAAAATACTTTTTAAATTCTGTGTTATTTCCTACTTGTCCATTAATGATTTTGTGGATAAATGCAGCAACATTTACCCCCCTCCCTATTCTCTTTGACTCTCAGATGCATTCGATATTGTTGATCAACTTTCCAAAACTCTTCTAGTGATTTCTTTCACGTTCTTCTATGCTGGCTCCTTCCTTTCCTTCTTCACAGCCTCTCCCCACCCCCTCACACGTACTCCTCCCCCTACACAATATGAAATTTGCCCAGAAGTTCAAACCTCTCAGTTTCTCTCCTCTCTATGATGTTCTGCAGTGTCTGAACTATCCCAACTGCAACCTGATCCCTGTAGCTATTCTGTTTCCCCCCAAATCTAGTCCCTTTGCTTGTAATGCCTAAGTGGGTCTTACTAACCAAATGTTCAACAAATAGCTTATCTTCAACTCAAATTTAACCTGACACTGAAACCATCAACAACCCTTCCAAATTACTCTTCCCAACTTTCCTTTGTCTGCCTTTACTGTTCTGTTCACTCAAGGGCAAACCATATATTCATCTTTGAATCATTTTTTCTTTGCCCTTCCTAAATCAAATCATTTACTAAATCACATAGATGTTCCTTCCACATAGTCCTCAGGCCCATCCATTTTCACTTCATTCAGGTGACCACCATTCTTTCAGGTTAACTATGGTGACAATTTTACAGTGTACTCCTTATGTCCACCTTCTACACCCATTCTAATCCATTTGCTGCCAGATTTGGGCTTTTTCAATTCTGTTTTCATTATATGTCTTTCCCCTGAAACTTTAAGTATCTTGCCTACGGACACAGCATGTAAGTGTTAAAGCAAAGATTGCATCTCAGGTCTAGCCTCCAGTCCTAAAGTTCCACTCATCTTTCAAGCATCTGATCAGATGCTACCTCCTGCATGGAACCTTATTTCTGTAGCTCTCTTTCTCTCCCCTGAGCTCCTGCAACCTTTGTAGTCTGGATGATTGATTCATCACCTAATCACATGCCATTGCACACTTATGGTTGTTTGTGTGTCTGTCTTATCTCCTTAATGAGAAAGTAAGCTCTTTGAGGGCAGAGACCCTCCTGATGGCACATTTCGCAGCTCCCCACCATCCTGATAAGAGTCACAGGCTCATAAACAAAGAAAGATATTCGGTGAAATAATTTATGAAAACAAAGTTCTAATTCATAGACATGAAATAGTTTCAGATGAAAAACATAATCTGTAGAAATTAAAGTCCTCTCATCACAGATTCAAATGTTACATGAGCTTCGGGTAAGTTTTAACTCCAGCTGTATCTAGTTACCTGGACACTGGGACCAGGTCACTTTCTTTGGCTTTGTTTTAACTGCATGCTTTTTTGATGCTGTTGCACTCACGTGGTTGTGTGGTCTGCTCAACAGTTGTTAAAGCCCCACTTCTAAATTATAGGGACAGTTGCGATGTAATTGTGTCAAGCAGAGCCCCACTTATGGATATTTTCTCATCTCCTGTGTTCTCTGTGCTTATATAGCCAAGTCACCTCTCTCCTACCAAGAAAGTATATATCTCATGTATGCACCCCGTACTTCTTGCTTTATTCATATGTAAATGATTACCACTTGCCCTGAGTGCTTAGTTAGTTAAATTTTAAGGCCCTCATTCTTATCCTATATTTATGACTAAAACGTCCTAAGCCATTTATTTTCTAATTTGCCTTATATAAGTGAAGCCATTTATTATTTTGCTGGACTAATGCTATTCTTTTCTATAGAATTATGGCTCAATTTGTCTAGCCTAAAAAAATGCAAGGATCTAGTTCAAAGTAGTGAATCTCTCCCCAAGTTACTAAAGTTAAACACTTTCAAACATAGTTTGGTTTCGTAGCCAAATAAAGCACAGGAAGTAATCTATACATGGGTCCATCAGTCAACAAGTATGAGACTAATGCCCATTTCGATAAAGTTGATGAAGTTAGAATGCTGTAGGGCTTTAGGCAAGGTGTAAAAAGGCCAAAGGTTGAGTTTAAAATCCAGTTTACCTGGAGATGGCCCTATTTACCTCCAACTGAGCCACTGAATCTTCTGGGAACCAGAAAAAAGGAACTAACATTTATTGAATACCTACGGGGCACTTTACCCAGATTGTCTCATTTCATTTTCTCAACAACCCCTTAAGGTAGTTAGCATTTCCATTTGACAGACAAAGAAATTAGAGCTCAAGAGATTAAGTAATTTTGCAAAGGCCACAAAGCACAATAACGAAAAAGGAAATCTAGGATTACAGCACAAGCTACCAGTTCCTGTGTCAGTGTTTTGTCCACTAACGGGCATGGGTACTAATTGACCGTATGGTCTCCTGCCCTCTTATATCACCAACGACTTTGTGGAAGTCCCAGTCACTTAGTTACATAGCCTTCACATGCATGCCCAGCCAGCAAACAGGACTGAGCATTTGTTTGGCCCTCTATCTACTTTATACATATTAAGTACACTGTGTGCTTTTCCAAATGCAGCCTTATATTGTGGTCTTTCATTCTCTTTTAATTTCCAGATTAATGATGGAGAAATAAAACTTTTATTTCCAGTTTAGAAATAAATTTTCTATCCCAAAGATTTTAAGTACAATAAGCATTGACAGTATTATTATTTGTTTTTTGTGTTTTTGTGTGTGTGTGTGTTTTTTCAGAAGTGCCTTTTGGCATAGCAGGCAAAAGCAGTCCGGTGGCTTTGTGTGATTGCTGTTCACACTTGGTAGTGAATAAATTCTTTTGGCTCCTTTGGAGGAGTCAGGAGGGAGTCATTGGTTTAGTAGAGTTGTGGCCTGAAAACACCAAGCCAGCTCATCAGTGCTGCTGATCTCGTGCCCTTCCTCTGGCAAACCATGTGTCGGATGTGGTAGGAAAAAAAAAAATCTCCCTTTCAGCAGCAGAATATGTGTAAACTATACCCTGAATTATCCCATGATGACCTTGCAAATGCAACACATGCCCGGTGACCACAAGTCCCAACAACTGTAATTTCCTCTGCTTTTCATCAGAGCTCTTCTGCTGCCTGCAGCAGGCACAGTGTGCTAGGGTCCAGCTGCTCCCAAAGCCCAGGACACCTGCCCTCCATCCTTTACTCTCTTTACAGAAGAGATTGCCCAATAGAAAGCTGACCCCGCTGCTTATGCAAACTCTGAGTTCATCTTCCTGGGTGAACTGGGGAGCCTGGCTCATGTTTACTATGCAGCCAGCCGGCATTTGGGGGCTATTACCTAATGCACTTGCTGAAGTCATTCCAAAGATCATTAGGCAATTTCTTAGAGCAATCCATGGGTTGAAGTGGCATTTCCCCCAAGTGACATCATTGATGGGTATTTCATTTACCCAACACATGTCTATTTATCACTTACTAGATTGCCAGGCACTGCTCTAGGTGCTAAAGATACAGCCTTGACTAGGGTAAAGAGTCATCTACTTTCCTGAGCTTACTATCTCATGGGAGAGACACAAGTTTACAAATACAAGTTCAAACTGTGATAAACGCTTTAATGATAGTAAAATAGGGGGCAGTGATCCAGAGTGATCAGTTGTGGGGTGTTGGTTGTGGATAATTGTGGAGTAAAACGTTACATTGGTGATCAAGTCTTCTCTGAGGAGGTGATACTCTGCTGAGATTAGAATCATAGCAAACCTTGTAAAGATCAGTGGGAAGCTCCCCCAAGGCAGAGAAAACAATACCGGTAAAGGCCCTGAGGTAAGGAAGGAAGTTAAAGATTAGTGTGGTTGGTGTGTCCTAAGGCAAAGGAAATAGCGGGAAGGATTAAAGTTGGAGTGAGAGGCTGGGCAGAAAGAGCATGTGTACTCAGTCAAAACCTTCTATGTAAATTAGGAAGGACCCAAAAATGTCTAATTCCAGATGATATAAGATTCACCAACCAGAGAATCCACTGTTGGACTAAGGGAACATAGGACCTTGAGTCCATGCTGGGAATCCTCAGTGATTTTCCTTCTTCCAAGACTCATCTAGAGGCTGGAATTTACAGTCATTGCAAATGCTGATACTAAGTTCTAGAACTTGATCCCTTCCACCACTTTTGCTTTGTCATTGGTGTCATTTTAGATTTCCAGTATTTTCTAAAATTTCAAATAACAGCATCCTTTTAAAAACATTATAGTGGCTTATTTTGTTTGCATTACACTCAGAGTAAGAGATGGACATGCAGTACTAGATATTACCCATAAATGTAAAGTAGCTTGACATTTAAAATAAGTATCCCAACACCCTATTATGTATTTGCTAACCACGTTTTCTAAACCATATTCAGAAATGCTCACTCAAATTTCCAGGACACCATTGGCCTTTACTCTGAGTCTCCAAATGACACTCTGGAAGCCTCCCTGTGTGCCTTCATCCTCCCCGAGCAAGTGGGTATGCCCTCCAAGGAACGCTGTGTGGCCTCATCAGCAAAAAGGCGGCATACCTGTGGTTTTTGGTGCAGGGTGAACTGAGCCAGGAATCTGGGGAACAAGTCTTTATTCCCATCATTGCCAGTCACTCTGGGATCTTGAGCTAATCAAATCCTCTCTGTTCTTTAATTTATACCCATGCAAAATCAAAAACATAATATTATAATGGTGCTCTGAACATGCGCAGCCAAATCTGATGGGAACAAAACACTTAGGGTATTTCATTTGATTCAAGCTCAGAGATGTGACCTGGAAACCTCCAGTCACAGAGAGTAGGAACTCATAAAGGAACCTAACATCAAGTAAGATGGGGAGAGTTTTAGTCTATTTTGGATGTGGTCATTTAGACCTGGTCATTGTGTCTTCCTGCGGAGACTGTGATGAACAGAGTGATGGGGGAAAGCCAACCAAAAGCCAGAGTGCATGAATATCACACGCAGAAAGGCTTTACATTCACCTATTTATGCCCCTAATATCACATTAAAATGTAGCCAAGTCCCATGTTGTTTAAAATCTCTGTTAACTAGCTTGGGCCCTGGCTAAAAGGTTCCACTTCAACTCCAGTTCAAGCATCAAATCTTGACTTGGAGTAGCCATTGTACTGCTGCTGAGGGGTAATTATAATGCAGTTGCTTACAATGTAGTAGGAAGATATGCACAGTGAGGTGAGGCAAGAGAAGTGTCCTGAACAAAACCCAAATTAGACTTGTGGAAGTCTAGGGAAATGAGACTGTTCTGGTTTGAGAAATAAGTAGAAAGTGGAATTTGAGATGGGCCTAGAAAGATGTCAACGGGCAGAAGGATTTCCAGATGGAGGGAAATAAATGTGCAAAGAAAGAAAGTGCAGGAAGCAAGAAGTATTAGTTTGGGATGAGGAAAGGCAAGTAGTACATGGCGAGAGCAGTTTTTCTCAAACCTGGCCACACAACTAAATTAACTGGGGAGCTTTTAATAAAAAACACAGATTTCTGGGCTCCTTCCCAGACCTTATGAATGAGAACTTTCAAGGGTGAAGATCTGATTAGATTGCTTATTTAAAAAAAAAATATTTTAGTTTTCCAAGTGATTCCAATGTGCAAGTAGGTTTGGGAATCACTGGAGTAGGTTTTACCAAACTCTAAAGAACCGTGCCATGGCTGGCCATGCTGTAGAATCATGTTTCCTAAACTTTAGTTTTGAAAATCAATTTAGTGAGTCTCATTGCATACTTTAAAAATGTTTTTCAAAATATCAGTATGCATTGTATGCTGTAAGGGTAGGAACTTTTTGTGAAAGATTTGTTTTTGTGTAAGTATGTCTGTGTTTATGTATATGCTTGTGTTTTCATTCTTTATACAGTATCAAATATATTTCTTACTGATTTCTACAGTCAAAGCAAAAAATGGAAAGATCCGAATTACAGGAGAAGATTGTATTTAATTTGGTTGGCAATGAAGAGCTAGAAAAGCTTTTGAACTGGGGAGTGATATGATCGAATTTACACTGGTGAAAATTACTCAGGCAGCAATGTATAAGAGGGATTGAAATGAGGAATAAAAAGGAATAAGATGTTAATTGAATCTATAACCATTTTTAATTTTAAGAATCAGACTGATTAAAACACACATAAACACTAAAATTATTTCTAATTAACATAACATTTTTTATTAGACCAGAAGACATGTCAGGATTGATTAGGACTTCCAGTTATTGTGAGAAGCAGTTAATACGGAACCTCTAGTAGCCTAAAGGTTGTGATTAACTAATACACCTCACTGTATGAATTCTAGAGGGAAAAAATGAGAAAGTACTTAAAGATGTGTTGCAGGCAATTCAAAAAGTGGGTTTTAGTCTAAAATAGTCATTAAATTATGGACAGTGAAAGGATTTGAATAGACATTTCTCCAAAGAAAATGTGCAAATGACCAATAAGCACATGGACATCATTAGTCATCAGGGAAATGTAAATAAAGACTACACTGAACACATGCTACAACATGGACGAACCTTGAAGACATCATGCTAAGTGAAATAAGACAGTCATAAAATGACAAATACTATATATTCAACTTATTTAAGGTACCTAAAGTGATCAAACTCATAAAGACAGAAAATAGAGTGGTGGTTGCCAGTGGCTGAGGAGAAACAGGAATGTGAAGTTATCGTTCAATAGGTACAGAGATTTAGTTTTGCAAGATGAAAAGAGTTCTGTGGAGAAATATTGGTGATAGTAGCACAACACTGTGAAGGTACTTAATGCCACTGAACTGTACACTTAAAAATGATTGACAGTAAATTTTATATGATATGTATTTACCACAATTAAAATTTTTAAAAATAAATAGCATTGAGATACCACTTCACACCCACTAGAATGGTGATAATCAGAAATACAGATAATAACAAGTGTTGGCAAGGACATGGAGAACTTGGAACCCTCACACACTGCAGGTGAAAATGCAATATGGTACAGTTATTTTGGAAAAAAAGTTAAACATAGAATCCATCCCTAGGTATATTTTGCCCAGGAGAATTGAAAACATATGTCCACATAGAAACTTCTATAGGAGTGTTTATAGCAGCATTATTCATAATAGCCAGAAAGTGGCTATTAACCCAAATATACATCAACTAATGAACAGATAAATAAAAATGGAATATCCATACAATGGAATATTATTCAGCCATAAAAAGGAATGTAATACTAATGCATGCTACAGCATGGACAAATCTTAAAAACATGCCAAGTGAAAGAAACCAGACACATAAGACCACGTGTTGTATGATTCCAGTCATATGGTATATCCAGAATAGACAAATCCATAGAGATAGAAAGTAGATTGGGGTTGCCAGGAGCTGGGAGAAGAGGGTATTGGCAGGGCGTATGTGGCTGGGCAGGTTAGTTTCTAGCAAATTTTACAACCGCTTCATTTGGTTACTGAAAGTTCTGATTTGGAACTAGAAGGCTTGGGTTCCAGATCTGATTTTTTTTTTTTTAATTTTTATTGGAGTATAGTTGATTTACAATTTTGTTAGTTTCTGCTCTATAGCAAAGTGAATCAGTTATACCTTCACTCTTTTTTAGATTCTATTCCCATATAGGTGATTACACAGTATTGAGTAGAGTTTCCTGTGCTATACAGTAGGTCCTTATTAGTTATCTATTTTATAAATAGTAGCATGTATATGTCAGTCCCAATCTCCCAATTTCAGACCTGACTTTTGACCCCTATTTGCTGCACGAATCTAGGCAAGTTACATAGGACATTTGGTCCTTCAGATCATCACCAGGGAGATTAGAATAATGAAACCTAACCAACTGTTGTATGAACTCAGAGAGTGTGGAAAAG
The DNA here is from genome assembly GCF_030028045.1 of Hippopotamus amphibius kiboko. Classification (NCBI taxonomy): domain Eukaryota; kingdom Metazoa; phylum Chordata; class Mammalia; order Artiodactyla; family Hippopotamidae; genus Hippopotamus; species Hippopotamus amphibius. The sequence goes on along the minus strand of NC_080187.1, from coordinate 86,648,333 downwards.
TATTTTGTTGACTTTAAGGCATAGTAATAATAATTACTAAAGTCAGCAACAAACATTTGATAACAAAGGTGTGGGGAACAGTCATGTAAACACACTTCTGATAGAAGTGTAAATTGGTTCAGCTGCTACAGAAGGCAATTTGACATTTACCAAAGTTACAAATACGTATATCCTTTGAACTTGAGGAAATGCTAGATATACTTCTACTCAAGGAAAGTGACATGGTAATGGCGAAAGATAGGAAACAAGCTAAGTTGCTTCATTCAGTAGGGTACTGATTAAATAAGTGTGGTACAGTGATACCATGGAGTATTATGTAGCTCTAAAAAAGAATAGCAATCTTTTAGATACTGAAATGGAATAAGATATAACTGGGGGGAAAGCAAGATGAAGATATATAGTATGCTACCTTCTGTATGAAAAAGGAGGAGAAAGGGAATATCTCTCTGTAGTTGCAGGTATATGAGTAACCTATCTCTAGAAGAACACACAGGAAATTTATGGCGCTAATTGCCAGTGAGGTAGAAATGGGTGAGAAGGAGAATTTCGATGGGATATACCCAGCCCAGAACCAGCAGCAGCTGCCACTCACGTGGCAACCAGCTGACTCTTCCAGGACGACTGAGCCCAAGTAAAACCAGCCGAGGAACAGCCCAAGCAACCCACAGAATTGTGGGCAATAATAAATTGTTGTTTTATGCCATTAAGTTTCAGGGTTGTTTGTTACCAGAAAAGGCTATGTCAATTAGGAAGGTGCATTCACTTTTATCCAGCACAAGCTGTACCCTGGGCCAGGCAGCCTCCTTGTTTGTTTTACACCGCTGCTGGTCTCCCCACGCTGTGCCTATTACAGTCCACCACACACGCCGTAGGCACTCAATAAATACTTGTTAACTAGCCCCAGCACACATATTAGCCTTCGGGTATATTTAAATTTCTAAATGTACTAATTTACTAATTTGCAAACTGCTGAAAATCAACATAATTATCATCAACAATTTGTATTGCTCTCATATCACAAGTGAAACAATGGAACGTATAATTGGGCTATTGCTCCCTGGCTGCGGTGGATGATAACATCCACCATCATAATGCTGGTAAGATTAGACAGTGAGTTAGCCCGCAAATGTGGGTGAATAAATGAACTGGTGGACTTTTTCTGTAAGTGAAACCCTAAGACCGTTTTTTAAATTGCCACTAAAACTGTACTGGGTAGAGTCATAATAAACAGATCAATGCATCTTGGCAATGGACCAGACATCCTTCTACTGATAAACTAATAATCGCTCGCAACTTGTTTACATAGCTGTCTCGCTTACTACCAACATCACAAAACCAGATCCAAAATAACAATAAATATGCTTCTCTGGAAGAAAAGCTAAAGCAAATGCGGAAACTAGAAAATGTCAGTATGAAATCAGCCATCCCAGTGATAAGGAACTTCACAGATGCTACTTTACTCTTTCAAGTTGGCTATCCTCCCCACTTTGATGTCAAATCAGAAGACATTTGGCATGCCACCAAATTTTATTCCAATAATAAAACACTAATGTGCTTGACCAACAGAAGCTACACTGTGATGAAGTGCTAAAAACACATCAATCTGAACTGCAAAGTATCTATCTATCAATCTATATTTGTTTATTCCAAGAAGGTTTTAAGGTATATTGCTGCTCTACTTTATCCTCAAAATCTCAGGGAAACCACACACAAGATTTTGAACAGGACTATGTGATCCAGGAAGCCAATGTTAGAGCAGAGACTAAAATGGAGGGACCCACGTTCAGATTACATACTGGAAGATGCTCCCAGTCAAAGGATCCCCACAGAGCACAGCTGGAGTTGAAGAAGGTGAAGGATCAGCTATCCCTGGTGGTGGACTTCCTCCATCTCAAGGGTTTTACTTCAACCAGCCCACCCATCCTAGAAAAAACTCAGTTTCTAGGTATGGTACAACTGGTGTGTGGAGAGCAGAGATATTAACAAGAAACAATTCGTTATTCATAAACGGGTTACCTGAAGGGTACAAGCGCTCTACGAACTCACAAAAGTGCTCATCTGGTCAGTAAAGTTTATTCTCAGAAAAATTCTAATCAGTCACCAATCACAACTGGCTTTAAGGTCTGAGACTAGAAAGACTTGAACCACGAAACCCCTCCAAGGCAGCAGTGTGAAGAACTTGGACTTGCAGGAAGAAAACCTGACTTCTGGTTCTGGTGCATGTATGTGCAACAGTGACACTGACCAGTAACTGAACCTCCCAGAGCTAGATTTCCATAGACCAGTGTTAACTACTTCCTTTTATTTACCTCACAACCTTTTTTTCCCTCCCCTCTCCTCAGTTAAAGACATTATACTCACGCAGAGCCTCTCCTTTATCTTATCTCCACAGAGAGAGTGACTGGACAGACTTGCCGAATAAATGAGGAAAGTCACCTAGCAAAGAAAAGCTGGGAGTGGGTGAGTGGAATTTTATAATTCTCAATTATAAAAACTCTCCCTCTCTCTAGGTCCTTTTACATTTCTTATATTTGTTGTTGTTTTTAATATTTATTTATTTATTTATTTATTTATTTATTTGGTTGTACCAGGTCTTAGTTGTGCAGGTGTGCTCCTCAGTTGCAGCTTGTAGGCTCCTTAATTGCAGCTTGCTGCCTTCTTAGTTGTGGCCAGCAGGCTTCTTAGTTGTGACTTGCTAGCTCCTTTAGTTGTAGCATGTTGATTCCTTAGTTGCAGCAGGCAGGCTCCTTACTTGTGGCATGCAAACTCTGTTGTGACATGAGAACTCTCAGTTGTGGCATGCATGTGGGATCTAGTTCCCTGACCAGGGATTGAACCCGGGCCCCCTGCATTGAGAATGTGGAGGCTTAACCACTGCTCAACTATGGAAGTCCCTACATTTCTTACATTTTTTAATGTTAAGACTTGGAGGCACTTTGGGAAGCTGCCTTTGACTCTGGAGAATGTGGTTTTACAATTTTTAAATTTTTTTTGAAAATTTTTTAAAGAGCAAATATACTCTGGGTTATAAAAGTACAAATATTATAGAATTGTGTAATATTGAAGGTAGGTTACTTTCATGTACACTTCACTCCAGCCTCTGTTAATATTTTGGTGCATATTTCTGACTCTGGAGAAGGACCACACAGGTAGCTAGGACCTCATGGATTGAAGCTGGCTAGAAGCTTTGAGGAAATGGGTGCAGGATCCCCATGGTCATTTAAATGCAGTTTCAGGGTGAGGAAGCAGAAAAGGGCTCTGGATGAAAGTCCTATTAAGTAATACATCCCTTGCATAGTGGCTGTCAAGTCCCTTTAGAAGAAGAAATACTCATTCAGTTAAATGGGTATCATCTTCATTAACTCTGATGCAAGTGCCAGTAACTGGAAAATATATTTTCCTTTCTATTTACCCAAAGTCCCAGCTCAAGCTCCTGCCTTTTCCATTAATTTTTTGCACCCACTTACTGGTCATACCGGTCATTTTAGCCTGCTCAGAAACTAACTTTATACACATGGACACCAAATATTTATCAGATGAATGAATGACAAAAACCTGTCATTGGGATCAGCAAATGTAGCTTAAGATGAAACTAATAAAACATCAGACTCAGGGTTACAAATCTTTAACAGTGCATTGAGTTCATTAAATAGTCGAGTCTTACATCTAGAGAGCTTATATTTGAAATAAAGGTAACTCAGTGATGCTTAGAGGAATTTGTATCTGCTTATTTGACTATAACAAGAAATTAAAATTATTCATTATATGTCTGCTGAGAGATTGTTGAGTGTAGGTAATGTAATCTTTTCAGCCTGTGTCCCTCAGCCTGAGCACAGGGCCTAGCATGTAATTGGCACTCAATAAGTGTTGGATGAATTATTGACTGACCAAAGAAAGGCTCCATTGAAATCAATAGATGGGATCAACTGAGAAATTTTCCAAATATTATGTGGAATAAAGAATATTTCAATGTTTCAGAGCTAAAATATTTTCTGTAATGGTACAAATAAATTGGGAAAGTATCAGTGAGCAGAAACAATTAAAAGTAATTGTTATTTTATTTTAATTCTTTCTTGGTAAAATATATTCTTTGAAAAAAGCAGTAAATACCATTTTATGATTGTGATAGAATTTGCAGAGAAATCAAGATGAAAATGAGATATATATATATGTCCCCCCCCCCAAAAAATTGGCTATTTAAAAAGTAAAACTCAGTTTTGCATTGGTGTGCTGTTTAAATTTTTTTAAATCTCCATTGTCTGCCCTTGTCTTTTAGGGGAGGAATAACTAAACTGAAGAGATTTTAGCCTGATTTGGTGTCATCATCACCTGAACCCTTTTGGGGGAAACATCCACAAAATTAAATCAGATATTCTCTGGCTTTTGATTCTTAAGCTACAGAGAAATAAAATTTAGACTATTATATTTTTTTTCAGAAAATGTAACTTTATTTCCTTCTTATAGTTTTATAATACATATGAACTCTAGCACCATGGCATCAGTGAAACATTGTTGAATGAGAACAATTTAAATATTTCCTTATATTAACAAATCATTGTTCAGAATTAAAGATAGTATATGTTCTCAACTTTCAATTTATAAAGCTTTGAACACCTACTAAACCCAGTTCCTGTGATGAACAGAGGAATACTTGAGCCAAGATCCATCCATACCAGAGGCTATTTCTTTCACTGGGAAAAAAACAGGACACAGAAAAGTGTCATTAAAACCTCACAGTATAAGTCAGCCATTGATGTGAGTAAATAGAGGCCCCTGCTGTTTTGGAAAGAGAGGTCACCCGACACAATTTGGGTTCAAATTCAGATTCTCCTACCAACCAGCTATGTAACCTTGAGAAAGTTGATATAACCTCTGCAACACAGAGCTCTCCTTAGGAAAATGGCTTTAAGAACACTGGCTTCCTGAGGTTGAAGTTATTAAATAAAGTAACAAAGGAAAAGGGCCTATAAAACCAACTAACATTCATTGAGTGCCTATTCCAAGTACCATGCCATTGATATTTCACAGACTATTACGATGTCCATTTTCAGAGAAAGAAATTGAGGCTTAGAGAGGCTTGACTATTCCTTTGAGGTGACACAGTTATTAAGTAGCCTGGATAGGGCTTCTCCAGATAGGTCTGACTCCAGAATATGTCTTTAACCACCACATTTTTCTGCCAACAGTTTCCCATCCAGTAAGAGAAATAAAGAGTTCACAAATATCAATCCACCGCAACATGCAGTTAGTGTCATAAAAGAGGTCAATAAGAGGAAATGGGAGGATGGAGATATTGTTTCCAGCTAGTGGATCTTCATGACAAGGCTCCTGAGAAGAGCTCAGGTCAACCAGGGAAAAACCAAAAGATATGATGGGGTTTGGGGGTCCGAAAAAGTACATTAGGTACTTGGCAATCTGGGGAAGAGCCTGCACATTGCTGTTCTCAGTGGACACTCATGTCAATTTTCCATCCCTAATGGCGTGAAAAAAAGCCCTGTTCAAAACAATTACTCAGCTTCAAAATCCTGAAGAAAGATTCTCAATTCATTCTTAAAGTATTTAAGATTTACTTTTTTCCTTAACATGCCTGGGGATTGATTGCATTCTTATGAGTAGCAGAGACTTATATTAACATTGACTCTTAAAAGGAGTTATTTTTTCTCACTCCTGCCTCAGGATCACCCTAGGTTCACTCCTACTTGCAGGGCCAGCCCAGGACAGCCTCCCCTCTTTCCCTATTTCAATGTTTTTTGATCCTCTGATCCATTTCCTTAACTCTTCTTTCTCCCACAAGTTGGATCACTACTGCTCAGAATGATAACGCCCAAACCTAGCCCCATATGTTAATTTCTCAGTACGTTGTGGCCTCCCAGGGCAAGCTAGTCATGGCAAATGATTTGCCATCAAGGACCATGCATACCTTCTCAAAGTGTATCTTGTGGGTGGCTATCTACCCTTTAATAATATGACCAACCCTGATAATCAGAGATATAGATTCTACCCCCTAGCAATACAGTTAATCTACACAGCATTTGTTAAGGCTTTTTTCTTCAAATAGACCATAGCAAATTCTGACATCCAGAACTCTTCTCTCAAAGGATAAACTCAGCATTGGCTAATCTCAAAAACGGAACTGCTTCGACCTGCGCTTTTTACTCCATTACCTATTATTGAGAGCAGGGCCCCTGCTTATGGTTCTAATGTTTCTAGTGCCTGGGATAATGACTGAGACATAGTAGACACTCAGTGTATGTTGAATGAATAAATCTGCTTAGCGAATATTCTTAGAACGATATGCCTCTGCTTTTACCTTATCTACAATAACAGAAATGAGAAGGCTCTCAGATATCTCTTAGCTTTACTTTATTTCAACTAGGTGTGCTTAGCTATAGCTAGTTAGGAAGCCAGTTACATGCTGTCATATCTCAATAATCTATGTTTAGCTACATGGGATTGAGAAACCAGTTATATACTGTAATGTATACTGTTATATATACAGAGGAGGAGACGCTATAGATAGATAAAATACTTAGAGAATCCTCAAATCACTTTTTTTTCCATTCCTTTTTTATGTAAGCCTTTTGTTCGCAATTTATTTGGTCTATTTGAAGAATGATATGTTAACATCTTTAAGTATTAATTTTTTCTTAGGGTAGAAGCTGTGTATTTGAGGCAAATGAAGATTACCATCAGTGACAGAGACAGTGCAATATCCATTTCCATGGTGTAGAGTTGTCACTGAACAGTGGCTGCCAGGTCAGGAACCACAGGTGTTTCTTAGCCCTTTGCTTCTGGGTGAAAATGTGATTATTCCACCAGGGACTTTTAACAAAGTGAGTGTGTGTCGTGTTCTCCACCTTCTTTTTCCCAAGATGTGGACTGAATGTGTGTGAATCTGAAGCCCTACCTAAGAGATGGTAGAGTCACAAGATAGAACGCCTCTGGTCTCAGAGATACCATGTAGAGGAAAAGCCAGCTGTCAACCTTTTCTGTTATGTGAGCAAGACGTACATTTTTATTGTATCAATATGTAGCTGCTGAGGTTTGTGAGTTTGTCTGCCACAGCTGTGAGCATCATCAGGCGTGATCTTTTTCTTCTATTCACTCTCTGGTGGAGGTGCAGGTGAGCAATTCTGATACTCTGCCTAAATCGTATCCCTCTTAACTCCAAGACAGAAAATGACATATGGAATTAGGGGAGTGTCAGATTGTTTGTGTTCAGATTCCAGAAGGCAAGTCAGAGGACAAGACTAAATGGTGACAAGGTTGAGGGAGGGAGCCGTGAGCCTCAAGGCAAAGAGTAGAAGAGGTTGTTGAAGAGAGAAGCTCAAAAATTGCACCATGATTAATCCAATATATTTTAGATTCCAGATATTAGGGGAGGGTTCCAAACTGACAGGAACAGAGTAAAGGCAAGGCTTCAGCTGGGAGAGAATGGCCATTCCTAGTGTGGACGAAGCGTGTACCCAAAGACTCCCCAGATGAGTCCAGCCACGGAAGAGCAGGAGTCTGTGCTGGCAGGACATCCAACCTGACAGCCCCCTGGGATACAGGATCTCAGAGATCCAGAGGGAATGGAGAAAACTCCATGTAACTGAGAGCCCTGATCAAAAAAGCCCAGGCAGGTATGGCTGATCTTTTTGTTTGTTTGTTTAATTTTTGAAAATTGAAGTATAGTTGATTTAGTATAGTGTTAGTTTCAGGTGTACAACAAAGTGATTCAGTTATGTATATATTTTTCAGATGTTTTTCCATTGTAGGTTTTTATAAGATGTTGAGTATAGTTCCCTGTGCTATACAGTAAATCCTTGCTGCTCATCTATGTTGTGTATAGCAGTATGTATCTATTAATCCCATATTCCTAATTTATCTCTCCCCGCCCTTTCCCCTTTGGTAACTGTAAGTTTGTTTTCTGTGTCTGAGAGTCTGCTTTGTATATAGATTCATTTGTATCATTTTTTTAGTTTCCACATATAAGTGATACCATATAATATTTGTCTTTCTTTGTCTTACTTTACCTAGTATGATATTCTCTAGGTCCATCCATGTTGCTGTAAGTGGCAATATTTCATTCTTTTTTTATGGCTGAGTTTTAGTCCATTGTATATATATATAATGTACATATATATTATATATATACACAATCTTCACATATAATGTGATACAATATATATCACACCTTCTTAAGCCAATCATCTGTTGATGGGCACTTCTGTTGCTTCCATGTCTTGGCTATTGTACATAGTGCTGCTGTGAACATTGGGGTGCATGTATTTTTTTGAATTAGAGTTTTCATCTTTTCCAGATAAGATATCCAGCACTGAGATTGCTGGATCAGCTGGTAATTCTATTTTTAGTTTTTTAAGGAATCTCCATACTGTTTCTCATAGTGGCTACACCAATTTATATTCGCACCAACAGTGTAGGAGGGTTCTCGTCTCCACATCCTCACTAACGTGTTATTTTTAGACATTTTGATGATAACCATACTGACCAGTGTGAAGTATTACCTCATTGTGGTTTGGTTTGGTTTTGTTTTTATTGAAGTATAGTTTTTTAAAAATATGTTAGTTTCAGGTGCACAGCAAAGTGATTCAGTTATACATACACATATTATATGTATTTTTTCAGATTCTTTTCCCTTATAGGTTGTTACAAAATATTGAGTATAGTTCCCTGTGCTCATTTTGGTTTTGATTTGCATTTCTCTAATAATTAGTGATGTGGAGCATCTTTTCTTGAGACTGGTGGCCATCTGTATGTCTTCTTTGGAGAAATGTGTATTTAGGTCTTCTGTCCATTTTTTGATTGGGTGGTTTGTTTTTTGATATTGAGTTGTATGAGCTGTTTGTATATTTTGGAAATTAACCCCTTGTCAGTTGCATCGTTTACAAGTATTTTCTCCCAGTCTGTAGGTTGTCTTTTCATTTTGTTGGTGGTTTCCTTTGCTGTGCAAAACTTTTAAGGTTGGTTAGGTCTCATTTGTTTTGTTTATTTTTGCTTTTATTTCTTTTGCATTGGGAGTCTGATCTAAGAAAATATTGCTACAATTTATGTCAGAGAATATTTTGGCTATGTTCTCTTACAGGAATTTTGTGGTGTTATGTCTTATGTTTAGGTCTTTAAACCGTTTTGAGTTTATTTTTGTATATGGTACTAGGGAGTGTTCTAACTTCACTGATTTACAGATAGCTGTCCAGCATTCCCAACAGCACTTGTTGAAGAGAGACTGTCTTTTCTCCATTGTATATTTTTGCCTCCTTTGTCAAAGATTAACTGACCATAGGTGTGTGGGTTTATTTCTGGGCTCTCTATTCTGTTCCATTGATCTATGTTTTTGTGAGGTATGGCTAATCTTTTTGTGATGGTATTTAGGTATCTGTCATCTAATAATGCCATGGAAACATCAGGCACTGGCTACAGCCCTTGGGAACAGTCAGTAGAAAACAATTTCTACATGCCTTTGGCGTGAGAGCCACAGGCGTGAAGTTTGGTGAAACTTTACTGGTTTCTATAAATATTTGCTATAAGTACCTTCCTCTGGGTACTTTTTGCAAATATTTGGGATGGCCCTAGGACCCTGGGCAAAAACCAACGCAGACTCCCTACCATTTGGATAAAGAGCTATCCTAGCCAACTCCCTAAGATGAAGAATTCTATAGCTATAGCTGGGCCCGGGAGCAAAGTAAAACCAAACTGAAAATCATTGATCTAGCTTACCTCATTTATGTCCGTCATAAAGCAACATGGCTGGAACTGCAAAGAACTAAAGCCCTAAAGACTGAAGTGAGCGTTCCCATATAAAACATTACCAGTTCCTCTATTTACATACACACCCGTGTGTATTTGCAGCAGACTTTGCTGTAGATGTGAAAGATGAAGAATAGTCACCACAGAGGTGTGAACAACTAAAACTGAACTTTTCTGTCATGAGCACAGGTCTCATACTACCATCCCCCACTCCTTTCCTTTTTCTTACTCAGTACCAGCCCCCTAATAATTTATAATTTTATTATGCAAAGTAGTGAGCGCCTCCTCCTCAGTTCTCTGCCCTCACTACATACTCAAAACCTTCGCCTCCACGTCCCAGCCTGCTAACTTGGGCTGTCCGTCCTGTGTCTCAATCTCCCAGCCCCAACCAGCATCTTCAAAAGGGAAGCAGCAACGTAGCCAGTCCTTTCTCACTAAGGTTGCCAGATTTAGCAAATGAAAATACAGGACATCCCAGTAAATCTGAATTTTAGTTAAATAACAAATAATTTTTTAATATAAATACATTTCAGATATTGCATGCAACATACTTATACTAAAATTTTATTTATTGTTTATGTGAAATTCAGATTTAACCAAGTGTCCTGTGTTTTATCTGGTAACCCTGACTGGGGTTTTATCTGGTTCCCCATTGAGATGAATTAAGCCAGTGTCCTTCAAAGGTAGAACTAGTTTTCATTTGGGTTGAAATGATTTTTTTCCCTTTCTTTTAGTAAATTTAGCAACTAGAACATTGCCTGGCATGCAGTAGGTGTTCACTAAATATTTGTGGACAAATGACAGAATAATTCCCTTTTGACCTTTGAGGCAGTTCAGATAGAATGGGTAAGCAATTTGTCTTTTCAATGCTAGGTGCTGGGACAGTGGGGTTGGGGTGAGGGTATTACAAAGCTACCTTTCTCCCAATTTCATTTCTAAAATTCATAGTTCAGGATTAATTTTTTATCTGTTGGAAAAATAGTTGGCGTGAAGAGAAACTGGTTTAAGAAAAGACTTGGAATGAATTTAAATTTTGACTACTTAGCATTTTGGAGGTAATGTTTTTAAATATCTTTCTTGTTAAGATAAATACATTAGTACATCCTGTCAATGCAGAATGTGATTTATAACTTTGTCAGAACTATTATATTCAAATTTTGATCCAGATTTTCTTATTTCTCTTTGTGCCTTGTAACTGCCAGATAACTGGCATTCAATTAATGTTGGAAGAAAGATGGAAGGAAGGGAGAAAGGAAGGAAGAGATGTAGTAATTAATAAGGAAGAAAAGAAGAGAAAACAACGATTCACATTAAATACTAAAAAAAAATGATTTCTGAATAAAAAAGATCCAAAGGACCATCAAAAATGAATTTTCTCATTCCAATGAACATAAGTTCAGCCATTCAATTCAGGAAAATTTACTCTGGCTCATCAAACATTTTTGGGTGTCCCTGATATGCAAAGTCATTGTGCTAAGCAGTGTTAGATAGATGAAAAGAAGATATTTTCCTTTAAAACATTTACTACCTAGTGTTTATAGGGGTAAGGAAAGGGGGGAAAGGAGAGGAATGTAGTAGTTAATAAGCTTAATTCAATGTAAATCAAGGTCATAGGAAAGAGACAAAAAAATTAATGAAGGAGACCATATCTAGCTGCAAATATCAGGAGAGGATGTACCCTTTTAATGAACTTAGAGTGGAGTCCAAAGGGACAATTCTGAGTTAAGAGAACAGCCTGAGCAAAGATGCAGAGGTAGGAAAATCCAAGGTCTACTTGGGGAAAAGTAAGTGCAGGCAACTTTGATGAATATCAGAATGGATAATCCTACCAACTTTTATATCCCAAAGACTGATATTAGCAATTGGAAGATGAAGCCAGAGTAAAAGATAAATAAGTTCAGCCATCTCAGCTATCCTTTTTCGAATGAGGCAGGCTAGACATTCCAGCACACCATGTATATATAACATATATAACTATGTAACATCTTTTAAAAGTATTTTTCCTCATTGTCAAAAACTACCTGGCACAACACGACTTTAATATCTTCATGCCACTTATATCTAAAAGCTCTGCTACAGCAGTCAAAATTTGATTCACAGAGGAACTCTGCAGTTGGATTCTGGGAAGATCTTCCATGTGCTTTTCGTTAAATAATATGCCAGAATATCACTGAACGGAGTTACAGTGCTCAGCACTGGAATGCTGCATCTTTAGCTACATATGCCTCCCAGCTACAATTTCATGTTTTTTTGAAAGACTAATCCAGGCATTACATTATTGTCAGTGCCTCCCAAAATATTCCTTGCCAATTATTCTGCTTGTTTTCAAAGGTTCTCTTAGTACAGGTATTTCCTGTTTTATTTCAAAATTAATGATAAATGATAGGCTTTTGAAGGTTTAGAGAATGAATTGTGGTCCAAGAAACCTTTTTTTATTATTGGATAGGCACTGCCTAAACTGTTCCAACCATTTTCCTTCTCTCAAGTTGAAAAGGTAATTATTTTTTTCCATAGTCATACATTCTTGAGGACTTAAAGAATATATTTTGAAAAGTTCGTTTCCAGAATATATTTCCAAATGAAAACATCACGATATTCTTTCATAATGAGTAAAAGTTTCACCTTTACATTTATTTGTTTCCGAAGTATTGTCTCTATAACAGCAAACATCCTCCTACTTAATCGTTTTAATATGGGTTACTGCTTTTTTTCTTTTTAATTGCCAAAAACACTTAAAAGAGGAGAAATGTTTTTGAATGAACAAGTACCCATTTTAGGAAGACTCAGTCAATTTCTTTCAACATCCACATTGTTAGTGATGGGATGGTCTGCAGAATGTCAGTTTCCTTTTATTTTTTCCTTTAAGGAAATGATAATATTTCAAGAAGTCATGAGATCAATTAAACAATCCAGTCTCCTGTGTCAAAGGCTACCTGTGTGAAAGCTGAAGGGTAAGAATACTGTTGGGATTGATCATTATGAAAAAAGCACTTGCAATTCAGGTGCATCAATTCCAATTTCATTCCATGCCTGGGCTAATCACAAGGCAGACTTTTTCCTTTGTGTCTTAAGGAAATTCTGCATTATCCCTAAAATAGTGCTTGGACATCTCCATCTTCCAGAGCTCTGTGCCTGGCTGGGGCCTCCTCTGACTCAGTACAATATGCTTGCAATCAAGATGCTCTTTCTGGCTGTGACTGAATGTGACTGGCACCACTTGCAAACCTGGGCAGAGGACCAAAGAATCACACCTGGCATTCTGGTCCTGTCCAAGGAGGATGAAAACAGGGCAGGCTGAACTTTGACTGCCAACACGACCAAGGCTGCCTGGTCCTCTGCACGCCTTTGTTCTGGTCCTAAAATTTTACAGAGACCCACAGTCACACCCCAACCTGACGGAGACCCTTTCTTTTCCTCCGGACCACTGCCACTGCCTCTGAGGTTCGGAGGCTAACCTTATTTTGTAGCACTTTTTCAGACCACCAGTTCTGAAAAAGTTTGTATGCGCACATAAATTTATACGTATATGGATATTCTAAAAATAAACTGTAAAACATTAAACTCGCATTCTTTTCAGAATTTCATTGTGATACCATGTTCCTCTGGGCCATGATTAGAGATTTTAATCCATTAGTAATATTGATGTCCTTACATTTGTTGAAGTTGAATTGCTTGTCACAACCACCCGGTGGATTGGCAGTTAGGTTTACATACTGAGAAGTAGGAGGAAAAGTAGTAATGATTAAAAAGACATTTGAGTGCTACTCTTGCCTCTGGCTGGTTTATTTTGGACATCATAAACCCTTTTTTTCAGGATCTAATATTTGGGAGTATGCTTGAGAAAACAGAGCTTCAGGAAAGCTAAGAATGACCTCTCTTTGGCTGACTCATTCTGACTTTAAAGTAATACGTCTTTTCAGAACATGGTGAGAGTTCCAAGCCTGCTTTTGTTTTTCCCGTATTTCCTATTATAGAAGAAAAACAAAACTGTAACCCACACTTTTGTTTAATTCCCACTTTTATTCCATGGGATAAGCACTGCATCCTTTTGTTATGGAAGAACGTGTGATGGATAGTAGACTTCCTTTCTTACAATCACCTTGGTGTCCCTTCAGCCACACAGCTGTAGAAGCAGAGTTAAGGTTCTGGTCAGACAGGCCATCTCCACTCGCCTGGCTTTAAGGAACATAGGCAGGAACACAGGATTATTCTGTGGTGGCAGGACTGTTTGTGTCACAGTTGAGAAGCCTGGACAAGATATGTAACTTTTCGGAGCATTCCCTTCCCCTGGTATAATGGTGGTAATGCCTGCCTTATGCTGTCTTTGTTATGATTAAATAAACATATGGCTGTAAAACTACTCACATTGTGCTTAGCACATGGTAGGCACTCTGGCACTTTCCACAGGTACGTTGGTATAATTAGCAAATTGGTCCTCTTTCCTCTCAGGCCATTTTCAAAGTGCAAGTTCTGTGTTCTCAGACTGTCTCCTCCAGATCCTACTGCTGAATTACCTCAGACTTAATGATACAGCCTCCTTGCTACTTTCCAGATCCCCCATCTTTGAACTTGATAGATTTTTCAAAATCCTGCTTTCCATTGTACCATGCAACTCATGACCGCAGGGGCCCACTTGGACCTTCTACTGTCCTGTTTTCCTCCAGTGCTTCGCTGCTGTGGCAGCAGGAAGACGACACAGGTCCCGGAATCAGGGTACCCGCTCAGGGTCCTCTGTGTCAGTTCTCCAGACTGGCTGAACGGTGGAAACACTGGGAAGCTGTTGACACAACAGATCTATTTTGTAAATATATCCGCTGAAACAGATTGTGCTGATTCTGATAGTAGCACACAGGAAACATGCATGGTGATCTGTCACACATTTAGAGGGACTGAAATCACCTTCAACTCAAAGATATATGGAATACGCATGTTTTCTTTGTCTCACTTGTATGCCTTCTAAGAAGCCCATTTTCTTCCAAGTTACTCTTAATTACCAAGTATAATCACCATCCTCTTATCCTGATGGCTAACCCCCTTCGCTTTTCCCTAGAGCCACCAGTCTGCCAAATCTTACTGTTCTCAGAAAACTTTCCATAGCCCTCATGCTCCTCTCTCCTCCCTGTTTTCAAAACTCGAGGGAATTGTTCATTCTCATCTCCCCTGAATGTCCTCCAGTCTTCTCTCCTTACCAGAAGGCCTCTCTGGATTTTTTCCTCTGAACTTTCCTCAGGGCTGCCTTGACATTCCTGCTGGTCTTAGTTGTTCACACATCTTCTCCTGGTTCACCTCCAGCTGCACTCAGAGTCCAGCAGGAGCTCCAGCCCTGGCCTGACCCTTCCACCTCTTGGCAGGCCTTGTCCTCAGGGTGTGGTGACAGAGGGCTTAGCTGTTGCCATTTCTACTACTGCCAGCTCGGGCCTGCCAGGGTTGCCATAGAATTGGGCTGCTAAGTTCCAGGCCCTGAGAAGGCTGTGGAAACACTCTGGCTTCTGGATCCTGGCTGAAGCCAACCCATCCAGAAGGGTGGTTCTGCTCGACCAATGCGTGTCTCCCTGACAGCCCAGATAAAGCCTTTTCACCCAGGCTTGAAAATATGGACTTCTGTCGACTTTCTTTTCTCCTCCCTACATACCAGTCTATGACCAATTCCTTTTAATACCTTCTGTGAAATCTCTCTCTTCCTTTGTGTTGATTTCATGGGTGGTAAGTCACAGGAAATCAGTAATATTAAAATATATATATATATATCATTATATGAAAATGTTAAAAAATACTTTTCACTCAAGTCAGTACGCAACCCAAAACTTCAATGAATTCTCATTGTCCAAAAACCTGAGATCAAACCTGTTGATTTCACATTCAAAACTTATCACTATTCAGTCCTTCCTCGGTCACATTTCTCTCACTCTCACTATTCCTTGGAAGAAATCATTGGTACCACCAATCAAATATCTTCATTGTTCATTTATTCAACAAACGTTGACTGAGCTCTTTGGATGGTGCATTCTGCAGGCATCATTTACTAGACACGCTATAAACATTTCTGCTTCCTGATCTTGTTCAAATCCACCCCACCTCTTGATCTGCCTTCCGCACCTGGCTTCCATCTCAGGCTTAGGTCCAGCCTTATCTCCTTTTTCAAAGCCTTTATAGGCAGCTCCAGGTTTCTGGCTTTCCCATCCTCTTTGACCTTCGTTTCTCCCAATATCTGTGTTACTCCTTGGTACCTACCTTCTCTTCTCCTTTACTTTGTCCGTATGTCTAAGCAGACCTTATATCAATATATTCTTTACTTATGTGTCTCTCTAACAAGATGAAAAGTTCCTTCAAGTCAATAGTTCTTAAATTTTGGTCCCTGATCAGGCAGCATCAGTATCACTTGGGAACTTGTTAGAAATGCAAATATTCAAGCCCCACCCCAGACCTACTGGATCAAAATTCTGGGTGTGGGGCCAACAGCCTGTATTTTAACACAACTTCCAGGGAAAACTGATGCTCCTTGAAGTTTGAGAACCACAACTCAGGTCATGGATTTGGGGATGAGGAAGGCTTGGTCTGCCTGTTTGTTCCCCAAGTACACTTGCAAGATATTTGGGACCCTTCTCTTTTTGATGGTATATTTGAAAGCCTTTGGAAACCTCTAAGCCTTCATTGCATACATATATAACTGCTTATTTTTACCCTTTCAAAAATTACTTGAACCAACTTAAAAGATGATAAAATGGAAAAATGAGAACAAAGGAGGAGGCAGAGGCAACAAATGTGCTAACCACCAGAGTTGCTGCTGTTCTCATAGTATCTTTGAGCTTGCTGACAGCAAGGGAAAAGAGGAAAGTATGATGTCTTTCTTGTTCCATGTCTACCAGAGGAGGGAAAAATTCTATTTCTCTAACTAAACTAAACTAAACTAAAAAAAAAAAAAGAAAAGAAAAGAAAAAAGAAATTCCCATGTGGAACTTTCTAGAGTAATATAGAGAGTTAAAAGATAAAATCTAAAGGTTTTATAACATATATAGCAGTAGTTCTCACATGACTGGTTTATGTTTATTGTCACCATTATACAAATTGTGCCAATGCTGAGCATGCAGGATGAGGAGTTATAACTAAACCTGCAACAGGAACTCACTCTGCCATTTCTCATGATTCGGTGGCTGAAAGGGAGGAGTTAATTTTCCCCAGCAAGCCAACCAGCAAGAAACTAATGTAGAGTGTTGTCAGAGTGTGAGCCTTTCACAGTGGGACCTGTAGGAGGCAGGAAGGGTATGAGATGAGTCGGCCATTATCCACAGGAAAGAGTAAACATCTAAAGGAGGCCAGCTCTGTCAGGGGTCCCTGGCCCTATCTGCCAGGACCCAAGGTCACCGAACCTAAACAAGGTGAGTTTGGACGGGAGCACAGGGTTCCACATCAAGTAGAGGACTGAGGCCAAATACAGTGAGACCGTAGCCGGAAGATGGCACATCCGGGAGATTTGACAAATCTCTCCCAGTGCTACCTACCACCGAAAACAGTTTACAAGAAGACAAAGGTTTTATCATGGGGTGGGTTGCTTTTATTTGGTGCTTGATAATGGCATAATAAGGCTTTTCTGAAATTAGGAATTCAAACCAACACTGCTGCGTAAATTCAGGGGCGATTTTCAGATAGGACAGGGGTGCAAATGAATTTACCGTCAGTAAGCCCCGATTGACTTTAGGTATGGTCCCCTGTATCCACAATCTGGATCGTGCTCTCTCCAAGTTGACAACCTTATGACATTTGAACGCCAGCTGGGGGAATAGGGGAGCTTAGTTGCTAAGCACTGAGCAATTCTTGACGATAGTATGCTTTTCTATCTATTGTAAGTAATCTCACACAAGTAATTTTCCTGAAGGCGGCACTACAATGCGTCTCCAAATGTCTGATAGAATATAGGTGATGAGGAGAAAGATTACATAATTTGGAGTCCAGATTCCAGACTCTGTCATTTACCAGCTGCATGACCTCATCAGATGCGATCGTGCATAAAGGTGCTTTGAAAACTGTAAGTACCAAATCCTTTGGTTGCTATTTCTTGTGCATGGTCAGGGAAATTAGTCTCTTTAAAAAATTTTCAAATACAATTGAAATAAGGGCTACGTGGGGGGAACTGTATGTACATTTCCTAGTGTGTGCCACACATTTCCAGTCTTGTTAACCCTGAACCTCAACTTAGGCGGTATCATTGAGGGCCTTTTACCTGCCAGGGGCTGGGCTAGGTTAACACCCACCTCACAAATGAGGCTATTATAGCACCAAAATGTGAGATACTTTATCCAAACTCACAGAAAGACGAGGTCTTTTTCGACAGGGCTTCTATTAGAAGAAGAGAGAGGAATAATAATAGTGATGGCAGCAATAGCAGCTGCCTGAAATCCTGGCAATTCATCAAACGTTTCACACACACTGTTTTGTTTAATCCTCACAACAACCCTATGAAATGAATAGTTACCCAGTTTTAAAGTTGAGGAAACTGAGGTTCGGAGTCCTGGAAGGGGTGTGCCCAAGGAAATTCAGCTGGGATTAAAATCCATCTTTCCTCAAGACCTTGATTTTCACACTATGTTCTACTGCCTCCCAGAGTAGAGCAGGGATAAGAACCACCACAGTTCTCACTTTCAAATCAATGAATTCATCAATATCAGGTTTCTGAAAAAAGCCCTCCCTAAAATTTAAGTAAATTTAAGTCTTTACCAAAATTGAAGTACAAAAAAGACAGCCGTCGCCATGGATGTTCCTCTAGAAGTTTCTGCAGTAGCTTAGGTTTATACTTTATTAAAATGGAATCCAAAAAGATTTCATGGATTGTATTAAAAAAATCACTAACTGCATTATTCCTTCCAAACTAGTATTTTTTTCTTTGATATTAAAAAATAATTTCAATTGATCACTCCTTTTCCTGGTCCTTCTCTTACACTTTTTAGAATATCCCATTTCATCTTCATAAAAAATGGTCCAGGTGAGGAAAATAACAAAGGCGAGGAAAGGAAATGCTTTTGCTTTTTGGAGCGTAGTTGGCCTGATCCTGTGAAAAGAATATATAGAGGATTAAGCATGTATTTCTCCCCAAATTGTGCTTGTTAATTTCTACCTCCTACCAAGTCTAGCTATATAATTTGTGGGGCCCAGTGTAAAATAATAACTAGGGCACTTTGTTCAAAACTTATCAAGAATTTCAAGACAGCAATAGCAGAGCTTAATGGATATGCAAGGTCCTTTGAAGTGGGGGTTTCTGCCAGACGGTGCAGGTTATGAGCTCAAGAATCCAGCCCTGCCTCTTGGTAGTGTCGTAGCTCCAGGACCACGTCAGTGACAAACTTAGCTTGATATAACCAAGGATAAATATAATTGAGCACAGGGTTGGCTTTCTTAGTGATGCCTGGCTGAGAAGTCCAAGGAAGGGATAGCTTTCGCTATCAGATTCACTCAAGGCACATTGTCTCTGGCACAAGAGCCTGTACAGGTACATAATTGCTATAAGTTATTTCCTTGTAGCAAGTCATTGAAGTGTTTTATTCAAGTCAATAATCATATGGGATATTGTCAAATGTAATTGTAATAAGGTAAAATAACAATATTGATATATTTTCAAAGAAAGAGTATATTTGGCCTATCATCTTGGTAGCTATTATTGCTTAGTTACTAAGCTGAATCTGATCTGAAGGGCCAGATCAGGGCCTGGAATAAAGCACTTGTCTTGGAGTTTGCTTCTGTGTGTACTCCATCCACCCACAAACTCCATTACTCACCTATGTAAGGAGAGAAATGGGGGAAGGGTGAAAACATAAGGATAGTACATGTTTTCCAGGTAGAACTCTACATATTTTTTAAAAAGACTAAAAATTTGCAGTCATCTAAAAGATATTTTTCTTTTTAAAAAAATAATTTATTGGCTGCGTCAGGTCTTTGTTGCTGCGTGCAGGCTTTCTCTAGTTGTGGCGAGCGGGGGCTACTCTTTGTTGCAGCACGTTGGCTTCTCATTGTGGTGACTTCTCTTGTTGCAGAACACAGGTTCTAGGCGTGTGGGCTTCAGCAGTTGTGGCACACAGGGTTAGTTGCTCTGCAGCATGTGGGATCTTCCCGGACCAGGGGTTGAACCTGTGTCCCCTGCATTGGTAGGTGGATTCTTAACCACTGTGCAACCAGGGAAGTCCTAAAAGATATTTTTCTGGAAAAATAGTTTAAATATTTAGAAGACATATTTTCAAGGAAAATTTGAAAGATCCCCCTGTCTGCTAAGATTTCAATTAATGACAAATAAAGAATATAAAAATGGAAATCCTTGAACTACTTTTTCTCCTTTCTCAGCTTCCATGTAAGTTTTCCCTCAGGACCTTTAAAATAGACACAGGAAAATTTGGGGGGAAAAAAAGGAAAAAAAAAAAAAAGAACTTAAGCCATAACTTGAAAATGTAAAAAGATACGATGGAATCAATAATCAATAAATAATAAATAAATAACCAATCTATCTGGTTTAAAACTTTTTAAATGAAGTCATCAGTTTCCCTTGGGCAGGTTCTAGGGTGGAAGAAGTGGAGAGAAAGAATGTTATGAAGCTGTCATCTAGAGGAATGATCCTTCCTTTGCAGTGAGTTTTATACCAAAACTGAGGGTCAAGTTTTGTTTCTTAAATGTCATCTTGGAGAGCAGAAGTTGCCTTTGAAAGTGTGGAATTCAGTCAATTAGATAAGCAGTGCAGATCAACCACTATGAGTTTTCAAGTTTAGTAAAAGAGATACAAGAAAGAAAGGGGTACGGTTTAGAAACAGGGAACAGAAAACTGAGGGAAGGATTAGCTGCATACAAAAGCATCCTGCTCGAAGAAGAGTAGATCAACTGTATAAGACACTAACTGAGGGGAAAGGACTAGAAAAACATATTAAATATCTTAATGGGTAGATTGTACGTCTCTACAGGTACCCAGTGTAGAAGCATTGGCTTGAAATACTCAACAAAAATTGAGCTTTGGATCTTTAAGTACAAACTTAATTAGATGATTTAAAAGACAGTTTCCTAGAATTCCCAGCCAATTGAGGTAGAAGTTGAATCTGGACTTACATAGTAAAAATTATGTGCCTTAGTTAGTGACTTCACATTCTGTGTTTGGATGCAATATTTATCATCTCTCTATATATATTTATTCAACAAAACATTCATTGGGTACCTACTAGGTGCTGGGCACTGGGCTTGGCTTGGGGGTGTGAAGGTGAATGGAGATGTAGGGGAGGAAAAGCTTTTCCTCTGTCCATCTTAGATTCTCTGCTGGGACTCGATCACAAAAGGCAGATTAACAAGAAAAAATATATACATTTATGCAATGTAAGTTTTATCTGACATGGGAGCTCTAATAAAGAAACAAAGACCCCAAAAAGTGGCAGAACCTAAGTGCCTATATATTAGATTAAAAACAAAGGAAAAATGTGGAGAATACCTAAAATATAGGAGATTAAATGAAAATAAGGGTTAAATAAGGTCTGTTTGCACAGAATTCTTTCTGCCTCAACTCCCCATCCTGGTATAGGCAGGGCATAGTATACATGGGAGTTTTATCTTCTCATTTCAACAAGAAAAAGGTAGGTCAGAGTGCCTTTCTTACATATGCTGTTTTTTAAGTACCTCTAGCTCAAAATAATCCTTAGGCCAAGGTGTCGTTTTGGGGGGTGGCATGTTTTGCCACCTTTCGGGGGGAATGACATACTAAGACATAATGAAAAGACTGTGGTAAGTGCAACAGAGAGGCATGCACATGGCATTGCAAGAGAGTCCTTACCCAGAATAAGCTGTGAGAATGCATGTGAGGAGGGATGTTATCTGGAAGACTTTAGTTATCCCCCTAGACAGAGTGGTGTAAGATGAGTAGAAGTTGGCTAGGCTGGCAGTAGGGGTGATGGTGGAGGTGGTGAGTAGAACCCAAGTGCAAAGGCACAAAGGTGAGTTGGTGGTGTGAGCTTGGGACCACAAGCAGTCTTCTACTTTTAGAGCATAAATTGTCAGGCAGAGACTGAGGGGATGTGGTCTTGGAGAGGAAGCAGGGTTTGTTAGAGGCATGGAGGTATGGAAGAGAGAGTCCCTTAAACAAGGGAGAGTCCTGCTGAGATTTTCATTTTAGAGAGTTCATTTTGGCTGTGTTACCGGGGATGGGTTTGAGTAGGACCCATTGCTGGTACCTTAATGGAGGGAGAGATGGTGAGGTCCTAAAGAGGACAGTTCCATTAGGAGGCAAAATTAGTAAGACTTAGTAAAGGTTAGATTTGGGGGTTGGGGAGAGCATGAGGAGAGGATAAAATGGAACCTGACTCCCAGGTTTTAGCTTAGGTAACTGGGTATTTATGGTCCCACAAACTGGGTTAACGAATACAGAAAAAGGAGCAAGCATGTCTTAGTCAAGGTCCCCACAGCAAACAGAAATCACACTGAGGTTGTGCAATCTGAAGAGAGTTTAATACCTAAATTATTTACAAAAATGTGGGAAGGGTATAGAAACCATGGGGAGTATGGAGGATCCTCAGAAAATTAAAAATGGAATTAATGTGTGATCCAGCAATTCCACTTCTGGGAATATATCCAAAGGAAATGAAAACACTAACTCAGAAAGATATCAGCACCCCCATGTCCATAGCAGCATTATTTACAATAGCCAAGATATGGAAACAACTTCAGTGTCCATCAGTGGATGAGTGGGTAAAGAAATTGTGGTACATGTATATGCAACCGAACATTATTCAACCATAAAAAAAAAAGGAAATCCTGCCATTTGCAACAACATGGATGGATGTTGAGCATGTCATGCTAAATGAAATGTCAGGTAGAGAAAGACAGAAATGCTCACAAATAAGAATAACCTCACTTTTATGTGGACTCTCAAACAAAAACAAAAAACTCCCACCAAACTCATAGAAACAAAGACCAGATTCGTGGTTTCCAGAGGCAGGGGTTGGGGGGAGGGGGAATCAGAGGAAGGTGGTCAAAAGGTACAAACTTCTATGTACAAGAGAAATGAGTACTTGGGATGTAATGT
The DNA here is from genome assembly GCF_030028045.1 of Hippopotamus amphibius kiboko. Taxonomy (NCBI): domain Eukaryota; kingdom Metazoa; phylum Chordata; class Mammalia; order Artiodactyla; family Hippopotamidae; genus Hippopotamus; species Hippopotamus amphibius. The sequence goes on along the minus strand of NC_080187.1, from coordinate 86,625,547 downwards.
ACAACATGAGGACTATAGTTAACACTGCTATGTGAGATATGGGTGAGAGCTGTTGAGAGAGTAAATCCTAAGAATTCTCACACAAGGGGAATTGTTTTTTCTTTTTTCTCCCTTCTCTTTCTATTGTTTCTATGTGAGAGGATGGATGCTAACTACACTTATTATGGAAATCATTTCAGAATACATGTACGTCAAACCATTATGCTGTACATCTTAAACAATATTAATGTATGTCAATTATATCAATAAAAAAAGAGAAAAAAAAAACTATGAGGAATAAGGCAACCCCTTGAGACTGGTAATAATGGGGTAAAGAAAGGAATGCTCTTATCAACCTAAGACCTAGAGGGAAAGGCCACTGGAACCCTGCAGACAGGGCTGGGTGGAGAGGGCTGCCTGACAGCAGCTGTGACCCCAGTCAAGGAACAAGGCAAGCAGCCAGCCTTTTGCAGCCCTGCAAGGAGGATAAGGAAGAGAACTACATTCTGTGACCCCGTTCTGGGTTTTCCTTCTGCTCTCCTGCTGGGATCTCTCATTGGCTAACCCCAAATAGAAAGAGAAGCAGAGGGCAAGAAGGTATCCTACTAGGGCAGGAATGGATCTGAAGGGGAAAGAGAAGTTATGCAGCTCCAGGTTGGTGAAGAATGTAGTGAGTTCAGCTCTGAACAGGGGGAGTTTGAGGTTTTTGAGGGATGTCTGGACAGTGTACTGTTTAGGAAGAGAATGAGCTCTGGAGGCAGAACTGCCTGTATTTGCATCTAGGAGTCAGCAGTTACTAGATGTGTGAACTTGGAGAAATTGCTTTCCTTCTCTATGTTTCAGTTTCCTCATCTGTAAAATAGAGAATCATCACTGTACCTACCCCTGAGAATTGTTGTGGATTATAAATGCGTTAACACATGTAAATTGTATAGAATGGTGCCTTGCACATAGGAAGCAGTAAATAAAGGTCTGCTGTTAATACCTATTAGCCATCTGGAAATGCCAAGCCAGCAGGCGAAGATATGAATCTGAAGGTAGGGGAAGAAGAGAGATTACAGTCACATAGTGTTGAGGGAAGTGATGACAGTGAGGTTGCCCAGGGAGAGTGTCTAGAGTAGCAGTGTCCAATAGAAATAGAAATATAATGCAAGCCACATATGTAATTTTAAATTTTGAAATTAAAAAAAGAAGAAAACCCGTGACGTGAAAAAAATTAGAGGAACAGCTGAAATTATTTTTGATATTTTCTTTAATCCAGTATATCCAAATGTTACTGTTTCAATACGTATTCAATATAAAAAAGTTAATGAGATATTTTACTTGATTTTTTGCATTAAGTTTTTGAAATTTGGAGTGGAATTCCCCATATAGTACATTTCAATTCGAACTAGCACATTTTAAAACCTCGATAGCCACAAATATTCTTCTGTATTGAGCGGTGCTGGTCTAAGTCAGAAAAGCAGGAAGACCAGGAGAGGTCTCTGAAAAATACTCATAGTTAAGGTTCTGCAGCAGGATAAAGAAACTAGAATAAGAAAGGCAAGGTTATAGGAATCAGAATTAAGTGGTGCTGTAGACATCCGGTGCATGGAGAGTTTGTAATCATTTTAGAGAGTTTCAGATACAGCAGCCAGTCCTGTAGGAACAGGTCTATAAAATGCCCAGTAAATTTGGGAGACTTTCAACAACAAGGTTCTTAGTGACCTGGGAGGAAATTGTTTTTTAGTAAAAAAAATTAATGGTAGCCAGAGGAGAGATAGGAGTGAGTTGTACGGTTGTGCTGGAGGGAAAGCTGAGGTCATGGGAAAGTTTAAAATTTATTGGGGGGTTGAGCACACACCAGAACTTCTTAGCTACATCTTCAAAACAGGGCAAGCTCAAAAGTGTCATATTTACTCATTTTCTATCTCTTCTTCTAACTTCTATTTCTTCTTCACTTCTGTTGTGGTATCATCTTTATTGATTTCATTGCCTCTAATCTTGTAGTGTCATCTACCTCCTTCACATATGTTTCAAGGAGATGGTAGTAAGTCACAAATATCATTAATGTTGGAAGTTACTTCTCAATCCAGCAAACATCAATTGGGGCCAATTTGTACACTTGCTGTTTACTCATCGACATTCATTTCCGTCTTTCCCCTTTCATTAAATGTCTTATTTCCACTTTGAAATCCCTGTGACTCTAAAGATGAAGCGTGTGATCTAGACTATTCTATCTCCTTTGACAGATAGGTTGGTCCCTCTGTGACATTTGACCTAAGTCTGCCAATTGGAGTACATCTTAGGTTCTGCTTGGAATGTTAGTATAAGGGTGTTCTCTCTCCCTATAGATGCTATGGTAAGCAGACATGAAACCTAGAATTCTCACAGATATATTTGCTCCACCAGGGAATGTAATCTGAGGATAAAGCAAATATAGAGAGGAGAGCTCAGAGGATCACAGAGAAATCAAGCCAGAACACTACCAATAAGAATGGGGTTCAAGTCATGCCTAGAGTCTCCCTTGGGGAGTTTTGTTATGTGAACCAATAAATTACCTTTACTTTTTCAGCCATATCCAGTTGTATTTTCGATTATTTCCAACTGAAAATATCTATTCCAAAGCTTGCCATGTGCCAGTATTTGTGTTAGAATCTTGAGATCATTTTACTGTTTAAAATTCTTAAACAATTCTCCTTGCCTATTGTGATATTGACAATGAGTATTATCACACACAGGAAAAAAATCTGACCTTGTTTTTAAGGAGTTTCAAGGTCAAAATGCCCTCCATATTATAGCCTTGCCTACTTGCATCCTCCTGTAGCATTTTACCCTCTGATACTAATGGACAATTTGCAGTTCTCTCAACATGCCCTGGAGGTATTAAAATCTGGCCACAAATTATTTGAAACTACTCCAATTATGATGTGATATAAATGTCTCCTCTTCTTGAATCTGAGTGGGCTTATGAATGCATTGGCCAAAAAGTTATAGCAGAAATGATGCTTAAGTGGCTTCCAGAACTAGATCATTGAGAGTTATGCAGTTTACTACAGGTTTTCCAGCAATGCTTCCTCTCGGGGCATTCCCTCTGGGAACCCAGCCACCATACCGTTGGGACTCTTGGGCCGCATGGAGAGAACACCTGTAGGTCTTCCTATCTGCAGTCCCACTTAAATCCAGCCTTAGAGTTGTCTTATCCCAGGCACCAGCTGATTCCAGTCCTCTGGCATTTGATTCACTCACAGCCATTTCTAGATTTCTAGCACATAGTAGGTGTCTAATAAGTGCAATGAAATGTTTTATGCTAGAAATGTTGTAGAGTTCAAGTACAGGCTGTCAAGAACTGTGAAGGGTCTGAGATTTTAGATGTAATGTAATAAATTAGCCTGCCACAACTTCATGAATGTTCACAGAAGACATGAGACTCCTTGATCAGGGACAAAAGAATATATTACTCATGACAATAGTGGTAGCAAGAGTGTCAAGATTTCTGCCCATTCCCTAAGGCCAATTCCTCCTAGGTGTTGCAAATAGGGGCAGGTGATGCCTCAACATGCATTGGGTTGCATTATAGGAGAGGAACCCCAAGCCTAAGGAACCTGAATCTTTTACTAAAGTCAGTAAACCCGGCTGCCCTTTGCCCTGGAGATTATACTGGGCAATAAATAACCTGCCCTTTGCTCTGGAGGAAGACACTATGTTTTCTAGGGCGGTCTGCTCGAACATCCTTTAAAAGATAGTATGAAACAAAAGAGTCATTTTACTGGCAAGATGAACAGAAATGTGAGAGACCCAGGAAGGTTTGTCTCCTAAGAAACACAAGGAGAGATCATTTAAACTAGTTATTTGTCAGATCACTGAAAGTCTTCAAAGAGAATGTATCACATAAAGTGTCTTGAAATTTACAAGTAGGCATTCACCAGGCAGATGTTGTTTGTAGGACATTTCATGAAGCAGGAGCAATTTGAACAAAAGTATGGAATGATGACTTTGAGAAACTGAAGATGGTTTGGCATGGATGCAGTACAGGGTGCGAGGGAGGAAAGGGTCCACTGTGAGATGGTTGAAGAGGTGGGCCCAAGGCAGCTCCCAGAAGGTCTCTGTGTCATGCTGACTTTATCCCGAAATCAATAGGAAGCCAGTGAAGGTTTTTCAGCAACTGAGACATGTGATGAGATTTGCATCTTATAAAGATCTATCTAGCTGAGACAGAAAGGGCATTCCAGGCAGAGAAGAATATGGACAAGATGGAGACATTAAAAGTGCCAGGTAAATTGAGGAAACTGTAGCAGATTCCTGAACATGATAGTCACTGCGACATTCATCATTGCGATTGTTTATCACAAGTGGCTTAACAGCTTTCCATCAGTTACCAGGTGCCAATTGTTAAGCTGAGGCATAACCTGGGGAAGTTTAGGGAGATGCCGTGTTAAATCAGGATAAGCTAATTCAGGTCTGAATAATCCACAGTGAACGAAGAGACTCAAGTTGGCAATTAGGTTTCATCTTAACTGCCTGCTTTGATTGTTTGTGATGGGCCACCTGGAACATGATGTTAAAAAGTATTTTCAGCCCAATTCTGGGCTCCGTGGTAAAGAAAAAAATATTTAGCTTTGTCTGCTATGGACAAAACAATGGTGAATTAACAATACATTTTCTGACCGTAGGCTAGGGGATAACGTCTGGTCAAAGCTATTATTAAGAAATAGAAACCTATACAAGGGCCAGGACCTGTGGCAGGAGTAGTTATACAACCATGGGAAGGTTAGGAGGACAAATGAGACGGCAGAAGATCATGAACAAGATGGAAACAGGGACAATTAGGGTTGTAAAGCCCAGATCTATATCTAAAGTATGAGATAAATGAGGCAACAGCCAGGTTAGGGATAGAGAGGTTATACCAAAGTAGGAGTTACCAATGAAAGTTTCTTTTGTTTTTTGTTGTTGTTGTTGTTGGCTCTGTTGGGTCTTCATTGCTGTGTGCGGGCTCTCTCTAGTTGCGGCAAGTGGGGGTACACTTCAGTGTACTGCGCAGGCTTGTCAGTGCAGTGGCTTCTCTTGTTGTGGAGCACAGGCTCTAGGCACGCGGGCTCCAGTAGTAGTGGCACACTAGTAATTGTGGTGCAGGGGCTTAGTTGCTCCGTGATATGTGGGATCTTCCCAAATCAGGGCTCGAATCCGTATCCCTTGCATTGGCAGGCAGATTCTTAACCACTGTACCACCAGGGAAGCCAAAAGATTTTTTTAAATGAGACGACTTGAGTCATCTTGCTTCAGACCTCACAATTTGATCCTGGCACTTGATGGTGATGGAGATGAAAGTGACACAAGACAAAAATGTCACAGTCACTGCCTAAGGATACAGAGAATGGGTCCCCTTAGGTTGAGGGTTTTCCAGTTTTTCCAGAGAGTAAGCATCATCATCATGTGGGTTTGCAGTACGACGCGACAGTATTCAATTCTGTTATGGGGGATAAGCGAAACAAACGGGGTGGATGAAACCCATAAGGTGTGTCAAGTGGCTTGTAAGATATAGATAAAATTTATTAGAATGTTAAGCATAGATAGTAAGTTAATTTTCCATAAGACATATTTAAGACAGATGTTGAAAATATGGGAAAAACAATAGAACCAAAGAGTGTCATAGGTATATTTATATATATGTAAAGAGCTAGAAGAACCAAAAAGCACAAAATATTCATGATATACTATACAAACATGAGGTGCACGAAGCACTCAATATTCAATGTTCAATATTCAGTATTGAGTACTCAAGATTAAAGTTCTCAATATTAACAGAGTGCTGTTTTTTGCTTGCTTCCTTGTGGTAAGTTTTGATTGAAAGCTAGACATCTTGGGTAGGACAGTATTATTCATGCCTGAAATTGGCCATGCCTCTTCTCTTGTTAGCGCTTTAGCGTGGGGTGTTGAGATAACGAGTCAGGAGATGAGCTGCGTGTGTGTTTTATTGTTGCTATTGTTACCTTCAGCACACCTTCAGTACAGGTTTCAAATTCTTCCTGCTTATCTTGTGCTCAGGCTGAGGCTGGTTTGCTGGAGAGATTTGCTTAATGTCTCCTCCATCCTCAGCTGTAGGTCTTCCTCTTGTGCCCACCCCTCAGAGAGAAAACACCTTCATGCTAGTGCCTTGCCCTCAGCTGTTACTTGTGACTCAGAGCGTGCCAGCCTGCTGGTGGGGTTAGGGAGTTAGGTTCTCCAGTTCAATTTCAGTCATAGGAGCTGTGTTTCTGAGTCATGGATAGGGATGAAAACGTCTCAGCAATCTGGCCTCACCCCCAATGGTGGAGGAGCTCTAAAGAACCAGAACATTTTCCCGTCCCCTCTCCTAAGAGCAGAAGTGTTTGCTTGTTTGTTTGTTCCCTTCTCCCAGCTGCATGGGTGCCCTGTGGGTGATAGGGTTTGTTACCCTTCTCCCAGTGGCTTAAGAAGGCTTTTATTTCTCAGGGGAGGAGGAACTAGGTTGGGCTCTCTGTCTGTCAAGCAGTGTCTGCTATTCCTTTCTCTCACGCTTGCACTTTCTCTGTTTCTCCTACCTCCAGTCTTTGTTGTGGGGGCTGAGTGAGAACCTTAGAAAAAAGCCTGCAAGTGTGTGCAAATCCCCTTTGTGTCTGTGGCTCCTCTGGGTTATATAATTTTACTCTACCCCACACTCAGCTGTTGGCAGTTTAGTAAACATTTTTAGCTAAAGTAGTCTTCTCACCAGCTTGTATGGCATCTCACATCTGCCCAAGGTAAGCAAGTCTTGTAAGTCATCTCTCCTTGGATGTACCTGTTCATTGTTAGATTTTAGGTTAGCTGGTTGCCCTATAACCTTAGCTTTCTTGAGCATTCAAGAAGTGATTTTTATATAATATCCATTTTTTTTTCTGTTATACAGATGGGGATAAATACTCTTTCCGTCTTTCTACATCCTAAGTGGAAGTTTGCACCTTTCCCTAAGGGTATTAACCTACTCCCTCTCTTTCTTCTCATTGTCTTTTTTTTTTTAATTTATTTATTTATTGGCTGCATTGGGTCTTCATTGCTGCACACGGGCTTTCTCTAGTTGTGAGCGGGGGCTACTCTTCATTGTGGTATGCAGGCTTCTCACTGCCATTGTGGTGACTTCTCATTGTGGAACACAGGCTCTAGGCGTGTGGGCTTCAGTAGTTGCGGCACATGGGCTCAATAGTTGTGGCTCACGGGGTCTAGAGCTCAGGCTCAATAGTTGTGGCGCATGGGCTTAGTTGCTCCGTGGCATGTGGGATCTTCCTGGAGCAGGGCTTGAACCTGTGTCTCCTGCATTGGCAGGCGGATTCTTAACTACTGTGCCACCTAGAAAGTCCCCTCATTGTCTTTTAAATTGATTTAATAAAATATGAGGTTTGAGCATCTTAATTTGATCTGTGAGCCTCTCTGTTCCTAATATCCATGAGAGTTTGCCTGGTAAAGTACTTCTTAGACTATCACTGCATCAAGGTAATTTCCCACATAGCAACTATTAGCTTAGTGTATACAAGGCTCCTCCCTGTTGAAATTATTTCCTGAGAGCCTGGGGCATTTTTACTCATGAATTTATAGATGTACTGAAGAACAATACACTTTGTTACACTTTCACGTATAAAACAATTTGTCATTAAGACAATATATAAAAACACACACATATACAAGCATGCACAATAAATAACTTTTTTGGTTTTAATAAATCATACCTCTGTTCCTAGTTTTCTGGTTCATTTCTTGAACTTAGAGAGCTATAAGAGACTTACACATTATTTTTGTCCGAGTTCCTTCTTTGATGGTGAAGACACAGGTCCAGAGTGCTATAGAGGCATGTCTAAGGTCACAGAGCAAGCAGATCTGGCACCCGCCCTCTGGTCCCTGAGCCCCAGGATTATAGGATTTAGAAAATATTTCTAAGTCTTTTCTAAAAAAGAAGTGAGAAAATGGCAAAAGCATACAGTTGTCCTTTCATGAGTAAATAATTTTCACTTGGCTACAAGTTACAAGAAACTTAGCCAATCGTATCGTCAGCATTATTTATCTCATAAAACAAGTCTAGAGTGGGTAGATGGTTCCAGGTGTAACTGGGTGGATGGTTCCAGGAAAAACTGTTCAACAGTGTCAGGTTACTTATTTATCTCGACTCTGCCACCCTCATTTGTTGGCTGTTTATCCTTGGGCTTATTGCCAGTGGTTGCAAGATGGCTATTGCAGCTCATGACACTACATCCTCACATAACCTCGTTCAGGGCAGAAGGAGGTCTCCTTGCCTTTCTCTTTTCACAACAAAGTAAAATTCTTACTGGGAGTCCCCACATCACACTTTCTCTTCCTCTCAAGCCCAAACAGGTTTACATACCCACCCATAATCTAATCACTAGCAAGGAGGACAGAGGTTATTGTGCTTCCCTGAGGGTCTAAATCTCAACAGTGTATAGATCAATCAAGCTTTACTCTTGGAACTGGCAAAAGAGCCCATCTTCCCCATGAGTTGCTTCCTTGGGGTTCTATACTAAAAACAAAGATGGAAATAGCCGTTGGGCATATAGCCAACAGTGCCTGATTCAGTGACATTCAATAAGTGTTACCTTGCTGCATAAAAATAACCATGATGAAATAAAGGAGAAATAATCAGGTTTGGAAAAAGTAGAAATTGTACCATCAAATGTATTAACTATTTCTAAATATTCAGTTGTGGGTGGTCTTTTAGTATAGCATAGTCAGAGAAACTACATCTGGCTTCTTCACGTTGAATATCATGAGGAGAAAAAAAATCCAGTGATGGTAAAGTTAAGATTCACATTTATGATGTGATTTCAGTGTCTAATATGCCTATTACTCTTCAGAAAAGCCTGGGAAGAATCAAAAGAAGGTAAATTTAAGATGGAAGGGCTGCTACTGTTTCTAATACCAAGAAATCTTCATTCCTCAGATGTTAGCTTAATAAAGATTGTCAAGGAAGATTTAAAAAAAGAAAGGAAGTTGTTCATTTATTCTCTATGTGTTTACTCTCACAGCTTCCAGCAAATTGAGACTCAGATAGAATTATTAAAACACAGCTGGAGAGAAAGGGAAATAAAGATGTCATAGGCAAAAGTACAGAAGTGGTAGAGGAATTTCTCCATTTTCCTCTTCCTACCCTCTTTTCACATTGGGTTGCTTCTTCCTAGGGCTTCAAATATAGATGTGATAGATATGTCAACTTGACCAGATCATGGGATGTCCAGATATCTGGTTAAACATTATTTCTGGGTGTGTCTGTGGGGATGTTTGTGGGAAAGATTAGCATTTGAATCAGTGGATTGAGTAAAGATCTCCTTAATGTAGGTGGGCATCATCCAACCCATTGAGGGCCTGAACAGAACAAAAAGGTGGAGGAAGAAAGGACTGGCTCATCTCTTGTCTGACTGCTGAGCTGGGACATCAGTCTTCTGCTCCTGATTCTCAGGCCTTCAGACCAGACTGGAATCTACATCATCAGCTCTTTGGCTCTCAGACCTTTGAACAGCACCACAGGGTTTCCTGGATCTTCAGCTTGTGGGTTGCAGGTGATGAGACTTCTCAATCTCCACAGTTACATGGGCTCCGTAACTATGTTCCTAGCCTATGCTCCATAGTTACATAGTTCCTTATAATAAATCTTATTGCAGATAGGTGAATAAACAGATAGATAATATGATTGGTTCTATTTCTCTAGAGAACCCTAATATAATATGTTATATTATTGTCATATCTAGGTTTAGTTTTAATCCTTCTATTTACTCCTTATGACATTGAGCACACATTTGCAGTCAGACTAGGGGCTTCTTCCTCTATATTCCTATGAGCACTTGACTCAAATATTAATTAGTGTCACTTTTAATACTAGTTGACAGATATAATTATCAAACTCCATGTTTGCATCTCTATTATCAAGGTGATTTCTGAAGGAAATTCATAATTTCCCTTATTTATCATTTTATCCCCAGTATCTAAAATAGTCATTAAGAAATTCAGTGAACTCTTGTAAACTGACTAGTAAAGAACACATATTATACAAGTTGTTGTGAGGATTATGTGAGATTGTATATGTGACTGGGTGTCATAAACTGGAAAGTGCTTCTCAGATATTGGTTATTACTGCTACAGTCTAAATTGGTTTTGGTGGAAGGGCCAAGCTAGTAACATGACTTCCATTTATATCAGTGATTCTATGACAAAGTAATTATAGTAGTAACCTCTGCTGGGTATTGGATGCTTAGCACCATGGCTGGCGCAGAGTGCTTTTGGCTATGGTTACCTGGTATATATAATCACTCTTTCCTATAGCGTATCTCCAGGTCTCAAGGTTTGTATTTCTTGCCTCTGATCTTTATATTTTGCCCAGATCTTGTCAGGTTTCTTCTCCCTTTAGGGACTGAAGCCTGACTTTGTTCTTTCATATGTTGCCGAGGGTAGCTCTACTTAGCACTGACCACCTGGAACATAAGGCTTCAGCTGGCTGGCTCCAGTGATCACTCCTGCATAGGGATATCTTCAGTTATGTTCTCTCCATTGGGCCAGAAACTGTTGGGTATACATATAAATTAAGATTAAGCCAAGACTTTTTTTTTGCAGAAATTGACAAGCTGATCCTAAAATTCATGTGGATTCATGTCCAGAGTAGCCAAGACAATTTTGAAAATGAATAAAAATGGAGGACTCACATTTCTTGATTTCAAAACTTATTACAAAGCTACAATATCCAAGACAGTATGGTACTGGCATGAAGATAAACATATAGATCAATGAAATAGAATTGAGAGTTCAGGAAAGAACGTTTAGATTGATGGTGCACTGATTTTTGATGAGGCTACCAAGACAATTCAATGGGGAAAGAATAGTCTTTTCAACAAATGGTACTGGGACAGCTGGATATCCATATACAAAAAATGAAGTTGAACTTCGTCACACATACAAAAATTAGTTCAAAATGGACCAAAGATATAAATGTTACAGCTCACACTATAAAACTCTTAGAGGAAAACATAGGCCTAAACTTTTGTGATTTTAGAGTTTGACAATGGTTTCTTAGATACAACACAAAAAGCACAAGTGACAAAGAAAAAAAAATTGGACTTTATCAAAATTAAAACCTTTTGTGTTTCAAAGGACACCATCAATAAAGTGAGAAGACAAATCACAGAACAAGAGAAAATATTTATAAAGCATACATCTGATAAAGGACTTGTACCCAGAATTAAACAATTAAAACACACAATCCATTGAAAAAAAATGGGCAAAAGATAAGAATAGACATTCCTTCAAAGAAAACATACAAATGGCCAATAAACATGAAATGATACTCAACATCATTAGTCATTAGAGAAATGCTAATACAGTAGAGAAATAAAAACACAATGAGATACCATTTCGTACCCACTAGAATGGCTATACTAAAAAACACAATAACAAATGTTGGTGAGGATGTGGAGAAGTTGGAATACTTATATATTGCTGGTAGGTTTCTAACATGGTACAGCCTCTTTGGAAAACATTTTGACAGTTTCTCAAAATATTAAACTTAGATTTACCACAAAACATAGCCATCCTAGTCTATATACTCAAAAGAATAAAAAACTAAGTCCATACAAAAACTTGTACACAAATATTCATGGCAGCATATTTATAGGAGCTCAAAAATGAGAACAATCCAAATGTCCTTCAACTAGTGAATGGATAAACAGAATGTTGTCAATCTGTAAAATGGGCTATTATTCAGCAATAAGAAGGAATGAAGCGCTGATGCATGCTGCAATGTGAATGAACCTTGAAAGCATTATGCTAAGCCGAAGAAGCCAGTCACGAAAGGCCATGTGTTGTATGGTCCCATTTATTTGGATTGTTCAGAATAGGAAATACTCAGAGACACAAACTAGATTAGTGGTTAACAAGGGTTGGGGGTGGGAAATTGGATGTGACTGCCAATGGCTATGATGTTTCTTTGGGAGATGATGAAGATGTTCCAGAATTAGATATTGGTAATGTTTACACAATTTTGTGAAAGTATGAAAACCTACTGAGTTGTATACTTTAAAAGGCTGAATTTTATGATATGTGAATTATATCTCAATAAAGCTGTTATTAAAAATAAAGATTAAGCTGAGATTTCCTTTCACTTCTTGAAGCACTTGAATTTGTACTTTTGAAAGAAGTCACTCTGAAATGGTGCTAGTTCACTAGATTTTGCCTTACTCTCCTACTTCCCGAGACCTGATTCTGAGATTTCCATATATCAGGGTGTCAAAAATTATCCGCACTCCAGTTATAGTAAAACTTCTTTTGGCCACTCTGTCTTATCAGCACTTTCCATTCAAGGCTACTGTCTCCCCAGCCACTGCTGTGTAAGTGTGAACGTGTTACATCAGTTCATTTGTAACTGTGGTGCAAGCAAAAATGGTTGCCCCCACTTGTGATTTGCACCAAAGAAAAGCAGTGTGCAGTGATTCATTTTTTGTGGTCTGAGGGTGTACCTGGTTTATTTACCAAAGAATTTGTGTGCAGTATGGAGAAAGTGTTTTGTCATGAAGAAGGCCACCTATAGTCCTGATCTTGCTCCATCAGACTTTCACCTGTTTGGTCCCCTGAAATCAGCCCTACAAGGATGAAGATTCACTTCTGATGAAGACAGCAGTGCATTCGTGGCTCCCAGCTCAGCCTAAAATGTTTTTTAATGAGGAAATACAAAAGCTTGTTGACAGATGGACAAAGTGTATTGAAAAGCAAGGAGATTAACCTCCAAAATATACAAGCAGCTCATGAAGCTTAATACCAAAAAAGCAAATAACCCAATCCACAAATGGGCAGAAGACCTAAATAGACATTTCTCCAAAGAAGACATACAGATGGCCAACAAACACATGAAAAGATGCTCAACATCACTAATCATCAGAGAAATGCAAGTTAAAGCCACAATGAGGTATCACCTCACACCGATCAGAATGGCCATCATCACAAAGTCTGGAAACCACAAATGTTGGAGAGGGTGTGGAGAAAAGGGAACGCTCCTGCACTGTTGGTGGGACTGTAAGTTGGTACAGCCACTATGGAAAACAGTTTGGAGGTTCCTTAAAAATCTACAAATAGAACTACCATATGATCCAGTAATCCCACTCCTGGGCATATACCCAAAGAAAACCATAATCCCAAAAGAAACTTGTACCATAATGTTTATTGCAGCACTATTTACAATAGCCAGGACATGGAAGCAACCTAAATGCCCATCAACAAATGAATGGATAAAGAAGATGTGGCATATGTACACAATGGAATATTACTCAGCTATAAAAAGAGATGAGATGGAGCTATATGTAATGAGGTGGATAGAACTACAATCTGTCATACATAGTGAAGTAAGTCAGAAAGAGAAGGACAAATATTGTATGCTAACTCACACATACGGAATCTAAAAATGGTACTGATGAACTCAGTGACAAGAACAAGGACGCAGATACAGAGAATGGACTGGAGAACTCGAGGTATGGGAGGGGGCGGGGGGTGAAGGGGAAGCTGAGACGAAGCGAGAGAGTAGCACAGACATATATATACTACCAACTGTAAAATAGTCAGTGGGAAGTTGTTGTATAACAAAGGGAGCCCAACTCGAGGATGGAAGATGCCTTAGAGGACTGGGGTGGGGAGGGTGGGGGGGACTCGAGGAGGGGGAGTCAAGGAAGGGAGGGAATACGGGGATATGTGTATAAAAACAGATGATTGAACCTGGTGTACCCCCCAAAAATAAAAAATAAAAAAAGAAAATAAAAAAAAGAAAAGCAAGGAGATTATGTCAAAAAATAATGTATTTGTCTTTTCTAAAAGTTAATTAAAATAAATTCTACAGCCAGAGTGCAGATAATTTTTGACTCACCCTCGTAATTTACTAACAAGCCTTTATCAGAATAAGTTCATGAAATATGATTTTGTCAGTCAGTGACAGTATTTTCAGACTTCTGAGTGAAATAAACATTCTTAAGCTGCAGTAATATATACTTCAATCCAAACCTAAACATTTCGATGTATTGATTACATGGGGAATTTTTTAAAATAATCAATATCACTAGGTCAGATATCTGGAATAATTAAGAGATTGACATGAAATAGTGTTTGCATAAAAAACTTAACCTATTTTTCAAGATTTTTATTTTGAACATTGAAATTTTCTGCACACTACTACTTCACTACTATTCCCCCAAAGACGTTTCTCTTTCAAAAAACAAACATAATATTAAATCGTGAAAAGAATCTTTTCTCTATTTAAAAGTCCTTCAAGTTGATTTTTAAAATGAAATCTGAAGTTTGCCTTCTTTCCCTAAACTGTGTACCCACCAGGAGACTTGGGGGCAAAGTGTAATTATGTGGGATTCATTCTTGACATGTTCCTGGAAATTTTATCCCACTATTCAGAAAGCTTTATTTCAATACCAGAGAATATAATATCATGATTTTTCTATGGAACAAGTACAATTTGAGTCTGAAATGAATGACACTGCACCTCATCAGACATATCTGGAAGGCTGTAACCTAAACAGTGAACCTGTTTATAACATACACTAGACTCCTAATTTCTGTTTTGGTCTTCTGAGGCCTGTAGCTAAATCCCTTTCTACATTAAAAACACTAACCACACTCTCCACCTATCTGACAGACTGCAAAACAGGAGAGAATAAGAATTCTGCTTGGATATCATGTCTTCACTGTACATACAGCCGCCATACACAATGATGGTCAGTAATGACTGAAATATGGCACTAAATACAATCCCCTCTGTGCGAATTGAATTAATTGATTTATTAGGTGCAAAATAGCCAGGTGGATTTAAGCTAATTAAGAATTTGATTGCTAATTGCCAACAAGGGGGGATTTAAAAAAAAATGAGTAAGTTGAATAAGGGATATGCTGGTAGCATATACAAAACTGCAGGCTGCCTCCAGCAAGGAAACAATGATAGGAATGGAGTGGTAATGTCTGTGGTGTCTGAATAGAAATAACAGTCTGATCTCTCTGTGATCCGTGAATGTTTCTGCTAGTGTCACCTCCTCTTAGTAGACACCCAGAGGAAAACCAGGTAAGATACAAAAAACATCATGCAAAGTTAAGAAGGATCCTCAAAAAGATAGACATATGAACTAATATGAACTGATATTTCAGACATATAAAATCATAATAAACCAGGATGGCCTGTGCTCCTAAAGGAATGATATGAAGAAGATAAATAGTCCACTATGTATTTCTGTATTCATCCATTTATCCATCCCATACATTTATCCACCCACCTATCTAACCATGCTTTCAAAATGTGTTGAATATTTTATGTACTTTATATCCTGCTTCTTTACTTGATACTGTATCTTAAGGATGTCAACATGTTAATAAAAGCACACCATAACTTTTTCAAGTATTTATTTAGCACTATTATGTGCTGGGCAATGTGCTAAGTACTTCACATGCATACTCATCTTTAATCTGAGCAAAAGCTACAGATGCGGAAACTGAAGCTTAGACATGTTAAAGAATTTGCCCAAGAACATGAATCTAATAGAACTGGAATTCAAACACAAGCCATCTGTCTCCAGTGCCTTTGTGCTTAATTATTCCCCTACAATGCCTTTCCATAAATCTTTTTAATGGCTATATCAGATTTCAGTGTTTTGATGTGCTATATTCCATGTCATTATTGCCCTATTTTTAGACACCTAGGTTGCTTCTTTTTTGCCATTAAGTAAATAATGCTGCAGTGAGCATACTTGTGTATCAATTTATTCACTTCTCTGATTATTTATTGCCCATTTGTATATATCCTTTGGAGGCATGTCTATTTAGATGCTTTGCCTATTTTTAAATGGGCTTATTTGTCTTTTTTGTTGTAAAAGTTCTTTATGTATTTTAGTTGCAAGTTCCTTATCAGATATAGGTTCTGCAAATATTTTCTCTCATTCTAATGGCTGTCTTTTCACGTTCTTTTTTTTTTTTTATTTTGTTTATTTATTTATTTTTTTTGAGGTACACCAAGTTCAATCATCTGTATTTATACACATATCCCCGTATTCCCTCCCTCCCTCGACTCCCCCCCCACCCTCCCCTGTCTTTTCACATTCTTTATAGTGTCTTTTGAAGTACTTCTAAGTTTTGGGTATTACTTAGGTCTTTAATCCATTTTGAGTCAATTTTTGTATATGGTGTGAGATAGGGGTCCTACTTCATTCTCTTACACATGTATGTCCAGTTGTTCCAATACCATTTGTTGAAAGACTTTTGGCATCCTGTCTTAAATCAGTTGACCATAGATGCATTGATTTATTTCTGAACTCTAGGTTTGTTCCATTAACCTATATTTACCCTTGTGTCAATATACACTATCTTGATTATTTTTGCTTTGTAGTAAGTTTTAAAATTGTAAAGTGTGAATTCTTCTACTTTGTTCTTCTTTTCCAAGATTTGTTTTATTATTCTGGGTCCCTTGCATTTCCGTATGAATTTCAGGATTACTTTGCCAGTTTACACAAAGAAGTCAGCTGTTATTCTGGTAATTATTGTGTTGAATCTGTAGATTTGAGGAATATTGCCATCTTAACAACATCAAGTTTCCTAATATATGACCATAAACTATTTTTCTATTAGGTCATTTTAAATTTCTTCCAACAATGTTTTATCATTTTCAAAATATGCATTTTGCAACTCTTTGGGTAAATTTATTCCTAAGTATTTTAATATTTTTGATGCTGTTGTAATTAGAATTGTTTTCTTAATTTCATTTTTGGATTTTTCATTGTACAAAAATACAATTGATTTTTGTATGTTGATTTTGCTGAACCCCTTTTGTAAATGTGCTGAAACCTTTTATTAATTCTAACAGTTTTTAGTGGGTCCCTTAGGTTTTCCTATGTACAAGACCATGCCATCTGTGAATAGAGATAGTTTTAATCCTTCCTTCTCAATCTGCATGCATTTTGTTTCATTTTCTTGCACAGTTGTCCAATACAATGGTAAATGGAAGTGGCAAAAGTGAACATTCTTGTCTTGCTTCCAATGCGAGGGGGAAGGTATCCAGTCTTTCACCATTAAGTATGATGTAAGTTGTGGATTTTTCAGAGATGGCCTTTATCATGTTAAGTTCCATTTTCATTCTAATTTGTCGAATATTTTTATCATAAAAAGATGTTGGAATTTGTCAAATGCTTTTTCTGTGTTTAATGAGATCATGTGGGTTTGTTCTTATTTTATTGATATGGTGTATTACATTAGTTGATTTTTTTAATGTTAAACCAACCTTGCATTCTGGCAATAAATCTCATTTGGTGATGATGTATAACTTTTTAAATATATTACTGAATTTGATTTGCTAGTATTTTGTTGAGGATTTCTGTCTCTATATTCATAAGAGATAATGGTATTTAGTTCTTTTTATATTTTTCTAGTTTTGGTATCAAGGTAATACTGGCCTTATAGAACAAGTTGGGAAGTGTTCCTTCCTCTGCTAATTTTTGGAAGACTTCATAAAGAATTGATATTACTTCTTTAAATATTCACCTGTGAAGCCATCCAATTAATTCTTTAGATATCTGGAAGTGAAATAACAGTGTCAAAAATATAAACATATGCAAAACTCTTTACATATATTGCTAAATCACTATCCTGAGTAGGGAGTGCCAACTCATACTTCCACTAGCACTAAAATGAGTTGCACATAATTTGCTAATAGTAGGCTCTCACTAAAGGTATGCTGAATTTAATTTTATTGATAACTGGTTCTTATCAGCCCTGGAAAACAATATTTATGAGTATATCAATCAAATAATTGTTCTCAATACTAGTACCTTCTAAAAAAGATTGGATCTCTTGTTTATAGTAATTAACATTTTGTGGGTTTGCTATATTGATTTTAGGCTAGTCTCAACTACAATGAACTTTATATTCTCTAGATACAGCATATTTTAGAGTTCAATGAGTAATAAATGCCTGTATCTGCCTAATACTTTTACAATGTAGAGAGTCTTTTCACCTATAGTATAGCTTTCTTAAAGTGCAGGAAGCATCTATACGATATGCTAAATGTGAATCTGGTCACAAGCTTGTTCAGTTTGTTCTGCTGTTGTTAACAGAATGCGATGAGATGTATGGCTTTAATAATTATAAATATTAATTAAAATGCTTGGCAGATTCTTGTATCCTGCTTGTCATATATGAGATTTCATATTTTTATCACAACTCTTCATGAGTAGTGTGAATTCATTTCCCATATGGATGAATTTATACACTACCATTTTTTTTCCTTTTCCCCCCAGATTTATTGAGATGTAACTGACATAGAACATTTTGAAAGTTTAAAGTATATGATGTAATGATTTGATACCTACTTATATTTAATCTTGATTGAATGCTAAGAAATTTCTGATCAACTGAGATACTAGAAATAAACATAAAATGTGGTCCTTAATTGTGGAATGTAGCAAATCTGATTTGTGTGTCTTATCTGTTAACCTTAGAGCTCATTCTCCTCTTGGTGTACTCTCTTGACTGATAGAGTCTCCTCTTCTTCACAAAAGGTCCTGGAGTTTGTCACCTTAAGCACAAGGTCCATTTTAAACCTGCCAGGTCCAAGTCAGTGTTTTCTATCCCTGGTGTTTGTTTCTTATAGTACTAGGAAAAACAACTCATAATAATGTAAGACATATTCCATACAGGTTGAGTCCAGTGATGGTTTAGACAACCAGTTCAATAAATTCTTTAATTACTGTGGTTACACAGTAATTAAAGCTTATATTACTTAAAATGGCATTCTAGGCACTAGTCATTATGTCTTGCTTCATTACATTTGAGAATCTTATTTTCCTTCTTCTCTTTATATTGCCTTTCACTTTGGTGGTTGTTTATAGCCCTGCTGGGCTCACTTGTTTATTTAAGAGTTCACTGGGTTTGAATCTGATCTTATCTTTATTGTCACCACCTTCCCACCTCTTGCTGGTTGATTTAATATTCACAGTGACATTATCTCCAACTCTCTTGCGAGTGAATTCACATCCAACTTAGAGCAGAATACTGCATGAATTATACACAAAACATTGCCAGTTTAAGTGTCTGAAAAGGTTAAATTCTGGATTTTTTTCCTCATGACTGATTCCTCACCTCTCCCTCCCGTTTCAGTGTGTGTGTGTGTGTGTATTTTAAAGTCCCATGAGTTTTATAGAATTTACTGAACATATACAATTTTCTCTCCTAAACTTTACTGTTCTTCAATTTTAAATACTGAGGATAAAACGATTTCATATTTATTTTCAAACATAACTGTTTCGGAAGCCTGTGGCTTCTCTCTCACGTTCATTGAAGAGTTCACTGGGGCCGTGGGCCTGAACCTTTACATCACACGAAGGTTCCAAGCACATTACAGACGTGCTTAGAGTGTATATACTTCCTATTTCTTAGCTAAGTTGTTATGGTTGGAGGTAAGAGAAACTAACTGCTTTGGTAGTAAAAGGAATTTATTGGAAGGATGTGGGAGTATCTTTTTTTTTTTTTAATTATTTTTTTGGGGGTACACCATGTTCAATCATCTGTTTTTATACACATATCCCCGTATTCCCTCCCTTCCTTGACTCCCCCCCCTCGAGTCCCCCCCACCCTCCCCGCCCCAGTCCTCTAAGGCATCTTCGATGTGGGAGTATCTTAAAGAACCCAAAGACAGCTGACCTGCCCAGGGACTGAACACAGAACCTGGAGAGCCACCAGGCATGCATGCAGGCAAGACAGATCTACACTCCTTAGCGCTGCTGGTCTCTGCATCTCCAGGTCAGCTGTCTGTGGCTCTCAGGGTACATGATAGAAGAGGCTCATCCCAAAGGTGCTGAATTGCTCCATCTCACTCCCATTTCCAGATGTCTGTGAAAAGACTTAAAGTAGCCTAGTTTGGGTTGAGTGTTCATCCTTGGTCCTGTCATCTGTGACCAGTCGCTCACAGCAGCCTATGAGTAGGAATAGATGGAGTAGTTCCCAATAAATTGGTGTCACATAAGCTAGACACACACCCTTGCAGTTTGTTTAGTGTTCTGTTTAGGTGCCAATTCATGAATTATAGAAAGTAACCTTTTAACAGACAACAAGACGTATCTGGTCTCCTTCACAAATGTGTATCAGGTCAAGGCTTCATCAGTATGATTGCATTTCATCTGCCATGTTCACACTTATCCACATACCCTCTTGGGCTCATCCTTTTATTCATTTATATTCCCTTTCCAGATATAAGGGAAATCATAAATCATTTGCAAACTTTTCCAGTTCATTCATTCCTGGATAGAGAGAAGTAGAAGGAAGAGAACTGCCCTAGTGAGATTCAGTTTCATGCTCTTCAAAGTCAATGTGGGTATTATTTCTCCAATAGCATTTTTAATGTTCTCAATTATACCAGCTGTTGTGATTTTCCTAACTAACATGGTCTTTAGTGAATTGCACTCTCTGGCTGGTTACAGCACATCTGTGTGACAATGGAAAATTTTCTGTAACCGTGTAATTGGGTCTGAATTTAGAGATAGTGTTTCTGAAGATGTATGTATTTAGAATCTAGTGATAGCAAGACTACGTCCCTATTTAATATGTTTCTAGAATAATGTTTTATATTCATTTATTCATTAATCTTTATGTACTGAGATCTTAAAATGAACACAGCACTGTATGAGCTTAAAAAAGGTGGAAAACTTTTCAATAGCCTGCTTATAAATTAAAAAAAATGGAGACTTTAAGATGAGTTTGGAAGATAAAGGACTTAATATAAACTATGTCACGGAGGTCAAGATAGGAGACTTTCAAAGAGGTGGGGTCCAATGCTAACGAAGAAAGGGCATCATATTTGACAATTAAAGTGGCAGAGTAGGTAATTTTTAACTATTTCAACAAATGTATTTTTGTTATCCACTTTTCTTTTATTTGGGCCATTGCTCATATTTGTCTCTTATTGAACACTTTTGAAACACTAATTACTCATCAATTATTTCATTATTATATGTTCATGGGAGTAGGGCCTGGGGCAAGAGGACAAATAAAGACCCACACATCATAGGCCCAAGTGTTTAATTTAACATTTCAAATTAAGCTTGAATTTTTTAAGTTAACATTTCATTTCAAATGTATTTTACAGAGAAGTTAAAATTTATTTAAATCCTATTAAAATTTTTATAAAAACAAAACTATTCTCAGTTTGAACTTTCATAGCTTTCAATGCCCATCTCATTGATAATGTAGTCAGTGTCACATTTCATACATGTACTATCTAGCCTAGTAGGATACAAGTACAAGAGTAATAGAAATTGTTTAATTTTACAAAACTTTAACTACCATGCACAACTGTGTGCTACATTTGTTATCTCCAGAACTCTCTGGTACCATGAAATTTAATTCAAAGGGAAGTCAGTGTTTAGATGTTTGGCACTAATGGGAAAAATATACTTCCTTATGCAGCAATTTATTGAATTCATGCTATCTCCGAGGGATTTGACAATTCAATTACTTTGCCTTTTCTCATAAGCATTTTCACCTCTCAAATCCTCCCATGTTCTGAAGCAGACTCCCTCTCTGGAGTCAACAAAGACACTCAAACCGTCCTGGTATTTGGACACAGTCACCCTTTGTTTCATAAAGACGTAGGGAAAGAGATGAGAAGGAGCATATCCCTGGACCTGAGTGGTATTAGTTCCAAAGGGAAGGTGGCAGATGTTTATGGTTTTAGGCGAGACAGAGTCAGTAATGAGAGCCAGATCTTCAGTGACAAAAGCACTCCTGGGTTCTTAAATATATTTGTGTGTGTGTGTGTCTTTAGGATATATGGAACCCAGCACAGCAACTCCTCTGGCTCATGTCTAAGGGCAGTCGTGGCAAAAGAGCAAGGAGCAGAACGATTAGGAGATAAGCATAGCTTGGATGTTTCCCACTGGAGGGGAAGTCCAGTAAGGACACCAGTTTCTCTATGTATTATGCCCTACTGTATCTCAAGCTGAGAACAGTGTCAGGCACATGGTAGATATCCAAGAAACATCCGTTGTGTGAATGCATTGCGGGCTGAATGACTAGCATAGTGGTAGTGACTGATGCTTGACTGTTCGAAACACCCACTGAAAACTCAGGGGTAGCCATTCGGCTGGCAATATCTTTTGATGCCATGACACTTCACTTTTAAAAATAATAGTTGTTAAGTGACTCTCCTAAGAATTCTCTTGACCATATTAAGATGGCAAAAAAGAATTTTTTGTGTACTTCAGTTTAACTCACTTCCTAAATGAAGGTGTCACATAACCTGGGTACCAAAGTCCATGTGTTACTTTGATTCAGGCTGATGTATTTAGTGATGCTGGTAGCGTTGCCGTAAGAGCCTCGGAAGGGCCTGTCTGAAAGGTGCCTCAGATGCAGGCGTGCTCTGCATTTGCAAGTAGGGAGCTGCTCGGTTGTTTCTCTGCAGGGACAACAGTATTGTTTTTAATTGTCTATTTTAATAGGCCTGAATAAAATACTCTTCTGTTTTATTTGATCTGCATCCCCTCTTGGGATCTCTCCCTGACTCCTTTTTCGACTGTGACAGTTTCCTAGTTAGATATTTAGTTCTTTCGACAGGGGCTCTTGATTATCAGTGGCAGTGACTGTTTCTCCCTCTACTGATGTTCAATCCTAGGAGTCCCTGAACTCTGGGATACTTTGCAAAAAAAACGTTGACTTTTGGGAGTCTGGGATGAATGAAATTTCATGAAATAACAAACAACAGCAACAACAAAATCAAGCGTACATTTGATTTAATCAATTAAATGAATCTGGATTGATTTTTTTTTTAATGTTCCCAGGAGTGCTCACAGGCAACCAGGATTAACCCTAGTTTAACTACACCCAATCTCCACTAAATGGATACTTTGACAATTATAGGACCATATTAGAATGACCTTTTGGTGAGACAGTTTTCTCCTAGGAGAAGTATTTGGCCAACACAGGATGATGTAATAAAACATGATCAGGGCTCAGAGTCAGGAGATGTGAATTTTAGTACCAACTCTGCCATTATGTGAGCATGTGGCCTCTGGCAAATTATGTAGTTCTTTGTCTAAAATCATAAGCAAGTTGCAGGAAGTCCCTTCTTGCTTCTACTTCTATGACTGCTGGCCAAGTATTCTTGGCTGTGTACATATGCTGCACTTTTATTTCCATAGCAGATTTTTACTTCTGCTTTGCATCTCCTTATATATTTGAAAAGATTCATGTTCCTTCTTTATTTGAAGTTTGAGGTGACGCCACTGAATAATAAGCCTGTATAACTGAATGTACATAGCCCTCGTGACTTTATCATTGGACCCTGGCTAAGAAATGGGCAAAGATGAAGAGGTTAGCTTTGCAAACTGCTTTGGTGAATTCATTCTAGGTTCTGAATTTTTGTTATCCATACTACACGTTGCTATTCACACAAGGGGTCCCCTTTTGGAAAGACAAAGCCAGGAAGCCCTAAACAAAACTGAAGACAGGGAATTTGCCTTTGGGACTGGCCCCTACCCTCTCCTCTATAGTCCTCCTTCAGTGTCCAAGGTCTTCAAGTTGCTTTGTACTCTACACAGCTCTTCCTACCTCACCACCAGGCCTAAAATCCTTAGATTATGCTGTGCTCCAAGATCCCTCAAGCAAGTTGAATGACAACAAATAATAATGTTAAAAATGTATCCTGCCACTCTCTGTGGTTTTGGCAGCTCTGGGCACACAGCCAGGTTTAGCCATTCAGAGCAATCCAACCCTCCCGGACAAAATGATTGGTTTAGGGTTAGACATGTGCCAAGGAAGAAAAATCAGATTCCTCCCCAGTACTTCTGCTGGAACTCTCAGGAAAAAAGTGCACTCTCTTCTCACTGAGATGCCCGTTACAAAGACAGTACACCCAAGTCTGCCCTTAGCCATCCCTGCTGCCTGTGGGAAACTGGCCTAGAATGAAGCCAACACAGAGGGAGGCAGAGCTAAGAGATGGAGAGTGATGACTAATTCCTGATGGTATCTCCCAATAACATAAGTCTATAAATGGTCATCTATTCTAATTTGAGTTGTTTCTTTTTCTCGCATAAAAATTTTCTTAAATTCACCTTATTCTCATGATTGACTCATTCTTAGTTACCTTCCTTACATCTCAGAGGAAATCCCACTGGATACTCATCTCTTTTCCTCCACAGTTTTCAACCTATTTCTCCCCCTATTTATAGGCATATCCACTCCTTTGGTTATCCAGGGTGGTACCTTAATCTATATCCTGTCCTTTCCTTCCACAACCAATTATTGCCAAATCCTATTAACTCTTCCACTGAAACATCTTATGGATCCATCCCCTCTACTTGGTCCTTCTTTCTTGGGTGTATTTTCTATACTTTAGTCAATCCTGAAGAAGGAGGGTCTTTTGTATTTCCATACAAATTTAAAAAAAATTTTTGCTCTAGTTCTATGAAAAATGCCATTGGTAATTTGATAGGGATTGCATTGAATCTGTAGATTGCCTTCAGCAGTATAGTCATTTTGACAATATTGATTCTTCCAATCCAAGAACATGGTATATATTTCCATCTATTTATGTCATCTTCAATTTTTCATTACCTCCTTTTTGAAGCATTTCCTGACCATCTTACCACCCGCCCATCATCATCCATCCCGGAAGAATTAACCGCTCTCCTCGCTGCTCCTTAGACGTTATACAGACTGCTTTCACAGTACATAAGTTATTTCATAATTTCCCTTTTTTTGTTCCATTTCTCTTCTTTTACTGTATCATAACTCCTTGAGGGCAGGTTCCTTCCCTTACTTATCTTTGGATTCCAATTGCCCTATTCAAGTTGGAGACATATGTTTTACCTTGTATTATGTTTAGAGACTTCTCTCATGCCAACAAGAATATAAGGTCTTTGAGGGCAGGAAGTATGTCCAATTCATATTTGTACTACTTCACTTCTACTCAGTAAGTGTTTACATCATGAATAAATAATGAACAATTCCCAGTGCCAGACCAGGTGAGCCTGGGATTAAAGGAAATACACCCATTTATGCAAACCTCGCAACTCTTAGGGTTTACCTGATGTTGGCCTGGCCTATTTCCTTCAAGGAAGAGACTCATTTTGATCCCATCTATTCTCCTATGCTCTTTCCATTAATCCTATATATATACTCTTTCAAGTTGGCAAGAGAAACACTTTAAAATCCCCTGGAGCGGTGGGGTGAATGGGCAAATTCCATCTTTATTCCTGGACTGTCTTAGAGCTGCTTCTGGTTCATTTTGCTACTTCACAATCCTTGGCTTCCTGCCTTGCTGATCCCCTGCTTTGATTTCCACAGCTTGATTCCTGTGTTCAGCCTGGTCTTCTGATTGATATCTTGGCTCCAACCACCATTTCCCCACTTGATGTTTTATGCCCTTCAGCTTCACAGTACATGGCCAAGTGTACCCCATGCCCCACAGTGGTCCTAAGGAGCCCATTCAGGACCTGCTCAGCCCTTGCCCGACTCCCACCCAAAAGAGAAAAAGGATCCATCAGAACCCTAAATTCCCATTGTCAGGCCTCAGCTCACTGAAAAGTAGCATTCTGACTGCGTTAGTCTCCTGTACAGGATTTTACGAGTAGGCTGGATGCATTGGTTTCTTCTTGCACTGCTGGTGTAAGATGGGTTAACTTTATTAAATATGTTGTTGTCCTGTAAATATGTATGACTCCTTAGAAACCATCAGTTTGCCAAGTCATATTGAGTCATTCATCTGGAGGACAGCTGAAGGGGTTAATTTAAAACAGCTGCATCTCATTGAGGCTAGCCTTTACTTCCTTCAAAGAGCGCATAGAAAAGACCGGACCCCCCAAAAACGAAAAGAGGCCTCAGATGAAGAGAGGAGTTTTCCAGAAACCAGGACAAGTCTGAGCAGAGTCTGGATGCTCTGAAAATCAGTTCTACTAATTAAAGCGGGTTGTAGTTAAATATACAAGTCATCCTAATGTGGCATTAAACAAAAAGAATACATAGAGATTAAAGTGTAAAGCTTGATTAGTTATATAAATTATGAACAGTGTACCTTTTCTACTTAAAATATTCCTCTTTTGTTCTTTCTACAACTTGGTCCTCCTTATCTTGCCTACATTTAAAAATACATATATATTTATTTATTTATTTTATTTTTGGCTGCGTCGGTCTTAGTTGCGCGGAATCTTTGTTGTGGCATGCAAAATCTTTCTTTCGTTGCGGCACACGGGCTCTTCGTTGCAGCATGTGGGCTTTCTACTTGTGGCGCGTGGGCTCCAGAGCACAGGGGCTCTGTAGTTTGTGGCCCAAGGTCCCTATAGTTGAGGCATGCGTGCTCAGTAGTTGTGGTGCATGGGCTTAGCTGCCCTGTGGCATGTGGGATTTTAATTCCCTGACCAGGGATGGAACCCGTGTCCCCTGCATTGGAAGGCGGATTCTTAACCACTGGACCACCAGGGAGGTCCCCTTACCTACATTTTAAAATTAATTTTAAAAAATATGAATTAACTGAAATGAAAATGATGGAGTTTTTTCTTATGCTTTGTAGTATAAAGTTTTAGTATAAAGTAAAAATGTGCATCTATTATTTCGATAAGTAGAAAACAGTGAATTTACTAATTATATGCTATCATATAAAAGTATAAATGTGTTCTCTTGATATTTCTCAGTTTTCCATCCACAAGGCATAAGTTCCTGTGCTTTGCTATAATATGCAAGCAAAGAAACAATATATGGTTTTCTGTATGGCTTCCTCTGTAGCTTAAGCTGCCATGCCCACTGCTCCTTGCTCTGGGAAGCCAAGTCAAGGTTGTTCATGCTGATGAGACCACTGATTGAACCAAAGTTGATCCCATTTACAGGTTGCCAGTTGACCCATGAAATCATGGCACTTGGTTGAGGAGTCCTGCAGCCTAACTCAAGAAAATGTTTCTATCAGATCTTGGACTAGAGAATATGTAGAGAATTATCCAGTTTGGTATGAGAGAAGAACGGCACATTCAAAGAAAGATAAATACTCTATGATAGAAAAGGAGTCAAGATACCAAGAGTCGCTTTGATCTTCACGAACTTCCTGACAGCAAACGATCCTTTAAGGTGGTCTAAAGAAATCCCTGTTCCTTGCAATCAAGAGAGTCTTCTAGTTTCTTGCTGTTCAGTTGTGGTCCATAGACCAAAGCATTGGCTTCAAGCATTAAAAGCTTCTTAGAAAATATAGTGTCTCTGGTTTCCCTCCAGACCCACTGAGTAGAAACTGCATTTCAGCAAGGTGCTTGGGGAATTTATGTTCATGTTTAAGTTTGGGAAGCTTCATGCTAGTACACCTAGTGTAGCAGGATTCTGTTATTCCTCAACATCCATTTTCTCTTCCAAAATACAGTTGATCCTTGACTAACATGGGGTTAGGTGTGCCGACCTTCTGAAGAGTAAAAAAAAATCTGCAAATAACTTATAGTCAGCCCTTTCTATATATGTGGTTCCTCCATATATGCGGTTCCTCTGGTGCCTCCATATCCATGAATTTAACCAACTGTGGATCCTGTTGTATGGTAGCAGGTCTTCCCTTTGTCTGTGAGATGGGAAGAATTGTGGCAACAGCTTTGAACCCACAAGTGGAAGTTCCAAGTTGTGGGTTTCAGAGCCAGCGATAGCACACGGTAGCTGCCCACCTACTTCTAGATGGTTGAGAGAGAAGCAAACATCTTTTTTGTTTCAATTATTGTAAATGGGGGTACCTTTAGCTCAGCAGCTTACCATGTACATTCATCCACAGACTAGAATTAACAGAGCTAGATGAGCAAGTGCATGTTCTCCATAGAATTAAATGTAACTCATCAATAGTGCAGGAACAGCACTTGAATCTGTCTGCTTTCACTGCGTACATTGAAATGGGCATGAAATAATTAAAAAGCAAACCCCTAGTGGGGGTAGAAATGTAGCTCAGAAATAGAATACTTATTTGTTGGTTAACGGGCAAAGATCATCTGATACTAGTACTTACCCAGAGGTTGTTTCTTTCCTACAAAAAGCTGGGATTGTCAATAAACCCCATGCAGCTGAGATTAGTTTGCAGGCCATTGTAGGAGCCTGGTTATGCAGAATACACACTGCAGTAACAGCCCACCTCCTGGATTTACATAAATCCCCAACTTCAAAAATTGGAAGAGAAATAAAACCTTACATTTTCGTTGATGTTTATTTTTAAAAATACAAACTTTTAGTAATGTTAGTCAAAGACTTCTCAGTAATTCATGGCTCTACTGTGTTACAAGGAAACAACCAAATCTATGTGAGATTTGGAGCAGTTCGAGACACAGAATGGCTGAATTACTTGAAATCAAGATGACAAACAAAAACTCATACTAAACCATGCATGGAGTTATTTTCTTAACCATTCTTGGCTAAAAGTTTTATTAATGTCTTAGTGTAGAGGAGCAAGAGGTGAAATACCAGATACAAACTCTAATTTTTATAAATCTTGATTGTATTTTGTGGAGTTTGCATGTCCATGTTTAAGGACACTGTGCAGAATGGGCAGACCCATTAAAGAGCACCCCTTACCTGGCGGGACCTAAGCAAGCCTCAGTCCTGTGTGCTCAGGACACATAACTCACTTGTCTCTACTGGAAGTGCCTACCAAAGGCAGAGCCAGAGAACACTAAAAGGAAATGGTAACTGCAGTTTGTCCCCTTTCCTGCATCCTTTCTGAGGATATCTTATCCACTAAACTCCCCATGAAATACCTGAATCCCCCCCAAAGTAGCTGACCTTCATTTCTGTAATCTATTCTCTGCTGTATCACCTTCCAATTTAAATTTTTTCATTCTTTTTCAGTGTTCAGTTTCCTTTCATACTGCACTGAAGCCATGGGGGGAGTAGGGGAATATCCTTCCCACTCTAGATAAGATCATTTTATTGCCTTTTTTCAGGTTCCTAGGTATGAAGATGTCCGTTTATGGCTAAAACAGGCTGAAAGTTATTTTTAATTCTTATTACTCGACATCCTTGTCTAAAATCAGACTCAGTCATTTATGATTGCTTGTATCTTTTAATTCGAGGACAATTTTTATCCTGCCTTTGGAGCCAATCGCTAAGATACGACAACAATAAAAACTGATCCCTGTATCATACTTCACAGTTTATAAAATGCTTTTTGTGTATCTTCTCTTTGGATCCTCACAACCATCCTGTGAGACCTGTAGGGTTATTAAGTCTTTTTCACAGGTGTGTAAATTGAGCCCTCAGATAGGTAATTTACCTGAGACACAAAGCTAGAAACTCAGGCTGAGGTGGTTTTGTCTCAGTCCCAAGCTCTTTCCATTCTTCCGCTTTTGTTCATGATTATTCCCAGCATGACCACCATTGTCAAAAATTTCTGAGTCCTTCCTATGTTCCTGACTTAGAGGGCTAAGTGTGCCATCTCATTTAATCTCCATAATAGCACGTATGGTCCCTTATCAATTAGGAAAGCTTTGAGCTTCCAGCAGCACAAAGCCCGCTAACAGTGGCTTAAAAAAACAGGGAACTGTCCTCACATTAAAGTCCAGAAGGAGGAGAGTTTGGGCTTTATTTCCATAACTCTATGGTCCCAGGGCTCTAGATCCAGTCTCCTGGAATCCAGTCATGATTGTGTAATGACTACAAGAGTCTAGTACATGATTGCCTCCAAAATCCAAAATCAGGAACCAGAACAAAACTTTTCTCCTCCCGAATTTCCCCTTATCAAGGAGAAATCATCTTATCATCTCATCTCATCCCACACTTATCCCTAGGCCAGACCCTGGGCCTATTTTCCTTGAGATCAAGAAATCTCTTCCCAGCAACTAAACAAATCTTGGATTCCATTCAGAGCCTCCTTGTGCAAAAGTGCAGGTGCCCTGCAGAAGCTGGAATACAGCCCACACTCTGTACAGCCAACACCTCAAGCTGTGTGACCCAACTGTGTCAGACCAGAGGAAGGGGGACCCCTTTGCAGTTTGTCTGTCTATTGGGTTGCATTTTCATAAATCACTGGAAGGCCCAGTAGCAGTTAAAAGTGACCCTGACATGTTTATGAAGAAGACAGTAGTGGAATTTTTGCATTTAGTTGGCATGCAACAGAGTCTGTCACTGCAAGTTATTAATCACCCCATTTTAAAGATGAGAAAACCAAGGCATGGAGAAATTAATTTATTTGCCAAGCACATACACCTGCTAACTCACAAAGTGGAACTTGAAAATGAGTTTTGCCTGACTCTGAAGCCCAGATTCCCATCACTGGTATAACTGCTTTTCTTAAATAAAACCTAATACTAGCCCTGCCAGTTGACCCAGGCTCATAGTCCTTAAAGCTACATAAAATTGATTCCTGAAGGAACTAGACTGCTGATTAACAAAAAATGGAAAACTGATCAAACCGCTGAAAGTCACTCTTGGGACTTCCAAGGTGTCATTAGTTATAATTAGGGTCAAGGACACTGAACACTGTGTATACTGGATTGGTAAAAATTCTTACAGGCTTTTGGCCTTCACTGACTTGCTAGAATCATCCTTTCAGAAGAATTAGAGATTCCAATTCTAGTTGCCAAATCTACCAACAATTTCTTTTGTGACAATCCTTATTCACTTACCTCCATTTTTTCCTCAGGCTAATAATTTATGTCAGTTGGAGCTCAGTGTTTTATGAACCAAGGGTGAAATTATTAAATTTTATTGTTTGTGATTCCTTCCTTAAGTTATATTCCTATAATTGCACACCGACTGCATTCCCCAACCTCTATTTTGAATTTATTACTAGCCTTCTTACTGCCTTTTTAGATCTCAGAAGTAAACTTCAAATATTTACAAATCTCAATTTCATGTTTTCCCTTTCATAAATCTGTGGGCAAATTCTGTGCTGGAGACAGAGAGTAATAAATCTAGATCTTTATGTATTGTGCCAGCAGGCGCTGCACAAACTTTCCCGCGTAGCTTGGTCAATGAGCTTCAGTCTTGACCTGTAACACTGGTTCTAGTCTAATCCTGAGGCTCATATTAACAGAATCATTATAAAACATCTGGTGACTTGTATATACAAAAACCCTTTCCTCATTCCTTCAGTCATAATTTGTAATCAGGCAAGTTTAGTGGGTACAGATGTTCTCCATGTTGGCAGAAGAAAGGGAATCAAGGGCATTTGCACCATTTCCTACAGTTACCTTGTAAGACAGGGATGTAATGATGACCTGTCTTAGTTTTAAGGTTATGACCAAATCTGCAAGTGCTATGAAAAACTATTATTTTTGAAGATCTCTTATTCCAAGCATATTTAATGTGCTTAGAGAAATGAAATATAGAAGGTCTAGAAGAAAACACAGTGGAATTAAAAAGCAATTGTATAGTAGAGGAGGTTTTACTTGCATGACAAGAATCCAGAAGCCATAAACAAAAGGCTGCAAAATTTTACTACATGAAAATTTAATATTTATATGACAAAAACACCCAAAACAAAGTCAAAGACAAATGACAAACTGAGGAAATATATATGCATCCCATAGCGCAAGGGCTATTTTTTTTAATGTGCAAAAAGATCTTATAAATGAATACAAAAAGTGAATAACTCAATTATAATATAAAGACAGATAAAGAACATGAATAGGAAACTTACTAAAAACAAATACAAATGGTGAAAAGAGAAAGAAAGAAAACAGATTTAACATTATTAATAATTCAAGAAATGAGGATATAAACAATAAGATTTTTTTTTAAACATCAGATTGGTAAAAATTAGAAAGTTTTAGAAAAATCAGAAAGTGATAATACCCAGTATTGGCAAGGGTGTAATCAATAGGCCCTTTCTTGTATTGTTGGCAGGAGGATAAATTAGTGAAGCTATCTAAAGGGCAATTTGGTGGAATTTAGGAAAATGAAAAATATACTAGTACCCTTTGACTTGGCAACTCCTTTTTTTTAAAAATCTGCTTTTCTTGCTGTGTGTACAAATATATGTATGTATAAATGCTCATTTCAGCATTGTTTGTACTTTCAAAAATCTTTAAACACCTTTCTTGTTCATCAATAAGACATTGGTTAAATAGTGATGGAACACCCCTACAGTAGAAAGTAGGAAATTTATGTAGCCCATTAAGAAGATGGTTAGCTCTATATGTCCAACACTAGAGGGAATTCTCCTTAATCATTACCTGCATATTCATGCAGTAACAAGATTGTGAAGTGAAACAAAAATCATTATAACATGAAAATATTCATTAAATAATTGGCCGCTGAAATATCCCTCCTTGCTATCTCTGCCCATCAAATGATGAGAACAGCTCAAACCATATCCGCATCAAGTGTTGATCTGATAGACTAATCAACAAAAGAAGACAAAGACAATAATTAACTGAGATCCTTGGGAAAACTGATAAAACCCAGAAATAGATTTGTGCAAATGAGTGTCCTTAAGATAATACTGTGAAAATTAAATATGAGTGGAAAGATATTAAGC
The DNA here is from genome assembly GCF_030028045.1 of Hippopotamus amphibius kiboko. NCBI lineage: Eukaryota > Metazoa > Chordata > Mammalia > Artiodactyla > Hippopotamidae > Hippopotamus > Hippopotamus amphibius. The sequence goes on along the minus strand of NC_080187.1, from coordinate 86,593,104 downwards.
TATCATACAATTTGAGGTGGAAAAGGACTCATCCCCTCACTTCCAGCCATGAACACTGGATTTACTTTCTCCTTCTAAGAAATACCACAAGGTTGCAATTATATTCTAAATTTAGTTTTTTAAGTGAGAAATAAAATTTTCATGATTTTAGGGTTTTTTAAAGATTAAATCCCAATCTAAGTTTCTCACTATTTATTATGTTTTGGCCTCAGTTTTAGGAGAGCTTTTTGCAACTCTGGTTTTGCTGATACAACCTCCTGTATATCGTCAAATGAATAGAAGAGATTGCCAAATTGTTTCCTCCTGCTTGAGTAAAAAGTGTATACATATACATAAGCATATAGACAGACAGATAGATAAACAGATAGATAGACATTTATATGCATATGTATATATATAGTTGTATACACATAGAGCATTCCTGGCAAGATACACAAGAAACTGGTGATAGTAGTACCTCTGAACCAAGAAACATGGGGGATTGCATGATAGAGAAGGAGACATTTATATTTTTCTATGATTTCTTTGTATACTTTTTGTGTAAGCATACATTGATTCTATCATTTAAAAAAATCTAGCTAATGATTAATTAAAAACACAATCAAAATGTAAGTCAGAAGTAATTCTATCAACAGGAGTTTTCAATTATGGTTGAAGATTATCTTATATTGAATAGGAATTCACACAGGGTGAATAAGAAAGCAAATATTTCACCAAAACAATCCTGTAGCTTCAATAAAAACTCCCCCGATTGTGAGGATGGGGCCAATCACTCATGTAAAGTGTCCCACAGCCATGGTGAAATTTATGAGGGGATCTATACCCCTATAATTTTTTCTATAGTTTTTATTTCCTGCATCTCATAAATTAGTCATCCAAAACATCCCAGTTTGAAAATGACCCCCTCCCAAAGTAAATTAGGTCTGTTTTAGTGTTCCCCAAGTTCTTCCTGGAGATGTAAGCTATGTCTGCACAGCCCTTAAGGTCAAGAACAGACACTAGTTCTTAGAGGATCCTCTGCCCTCTTAGAAATCAGGTCGTTCACACACTTTCCCCTTTCTCTCTTTCCCTTGCTTCTGCCCTCCTCACAGCGGGTGTATGACTTGTCATCACTGGCCCTGCCAGCCCTCCCGGTCCCGGGTTCCTGAGCCAGTCCTGAACCTGGGCTGTCTTTGTGATCTGCGCCAGATCAGGTGTTTCGAGGGCAGCCGTTGTTCCCCAACCAATTAGCTTTGTTGATTACTAGGATAGATCATCTTTACTGAATACTTACTATGTACTAGACACGATACTGAGCACATTTGTCAAGATGGGTTCTCAAAAATCATTCCCATTTTACAGACGACGAAGCTAACAAAATATGATTCTGATCCAGGATGATAGGGAATAACGGCAGCTACTCAAAAAGCACCCCATGTCTCATCAGTCCATCCGCAAATTTTGTCTAGAATCCAACCATTTCTCATTACCTCCCCTGCTGCCACACTGGACCCTGCCACCATCTTCTCTTGCCTAGATTATTACAAGGGAAGGACTTCCAACTGGGCTTTCTTGTTCCTTGCCTACTTCTTTAAAATCTTTAAAGTGTGAACCAGGGCTTATGGCTCCTCTGCTTCCCATCTCACCCCAAGGAGAAACAAAGTGCTTACATTGGCCTATAAGGCCTGACTCTTTCTCCCTCTCTGAAATCATCTACTACTATTTGTCCCTTAGTACACCTCGCTCCACTCACACTGCTTTTACAACTCCTGATTTATGAATTTTAGAAAATAGATTTAATTCCATTTCTGTGATATGCCCAAGTAACTTTAGTTTTGAAATAGGTTGGAAACAATGTTGCACTGTGAATTTGTTTATTGGCTCTCTACCTCCAACTAGAATGTAAGCTCTGCCTGGTCAGAAACTATCTGTTTTATTAGCTGTTGTTTCTGGTGACTAGAACAGTGCCTGACACAATAGTATGTGTTGAAATTTTTGCAGATTTATGAATGAATAAGTGGGAAAAAACACATGCTTTGGAATCAAATAGAAATGGGTTCAAATTGCAGCTTTATAAATTATTGTATGTGTGTCCTTGTATAATGTTTTCCATTTGCTGAACATCAGTTTCACCCTTTGGGAAATTAGAATACAGATACAGATCTCATAGGTTTGGGGGACTATTTGGTGATATCACAGATGTCAAGTGCTGATAGAAAATAGGGTTTCAATAAATTTTATCTAATTCTAGTCTCTTCCTTCCTCTTCCAATTTTCCCTCAAAGGAGGAGATGGGGAGAAAGGAATATTTAAGGGAAAACTGGTGTTCATTGAAATCATTCAATAAATGTTTCTTGAGCATCTACTATGGTGTGGACCCTGGAGATACAAAGATGAATGAGTAGTTATGCATACCCTCAAGGAACTCATTTCAGTATAATGGTTCATTTATTAAACCAAGAATAATAAGACCTGCAGCAGTGAAAAGTTCTCCGCATAGAGTATGAAAATATTAATCCTGCATTGACCACTATTCTGCCTTGCACCTGTGAAAATTATTACCTTAATATTCTTAGCTTTTATATTTTTCAATTATGCTTTAAATACATAGCCCAGCATTCAGATAAACACAGCAATCTATATCCATTCAGATTCAATTAGCATCATTAAATTTTCAAGGTTTCTTTTTTCTTCCTAGTAATATCAAATTAAATTTGAAGTTTTAAAACAAATATTGATATTATAAAGATAGCATAAAAAAGTTTAATTTTAGGACTGTTGTTTTTTTTAAATTTACAATGTTGTGTTTAATTTCTCCTGTGCAGCAAAGTGACTCAGTTATACATACATATATATATTCTTTTTCATATTCTTTTCCATTATGGTTTATCACAGGATACTGAATATAGTTCCCTGTGCTCTACAGTAGGACCTTGTTGTAGGACTGTTGATTTTTTTTTTTTAATTTTTTTTTTTTTTTTTTTTTTGGCACACGGGCTTAGTTGCTCCGCGGCATGTGGGATTTTCCTGGAGCTGGGCTTGAACCCGTGACCTCTGCATTGGCAGGCAGATTCTTAACCACTGCGCCACCTAGGAAGCGCCATGGACTGTTCATTTTTAATGAACAAATGATGAAAGGTGTTTTTAAGTGGGATGAATTAAAAACAAATTGTATCCATTTGAAAAAACGTTCATTTTTAATTTACCACTGTGTGTTCATTAAATAGGGAATCGTGGATATGCACAGTTCAGAAAAGTGAATATCAATGAAATATAGCTCACACAACAGTTGAATGGCCCCTAAATTGTTATTACTATCATTTCAATTATTTATGCAGTAAACTGTATAATATAACAATAACATTAAAAGATAAATACAGACCTTAGCTCCCTGATGTGCTACTTCTTCCTCCAGATCATATTTACAATTAACCAGAACCCAGAATTCCAAGTCTTATTGGGAAATATTTCACTTGCTTCTGAATCGTACCAGCTCCTTTTCGGAGTCTCCCTTACTGTACTCTACATCTGATGAAACATTTATTTGCACAAACAATGCATATGTACAAATAAATACAAATGTCGGGCGCTGACACACAAATGCAAACACGTGTGTTTACCCATACCCTCCATTTGACAGCGTGACAGGCTAAAGAGCATTTTGAATGGAAACTGCACACAAAGCTCTAAAACAAATGACCAGGCAAAAGCGCTGTAATCAATTTAACGTCTTTAGAAAATCTGCTTTTCTGTAAAAATGTGATTCTTCGATGTCTCATAGTGGCAAGACAGGTAAGGAAGGAATGGATGCCTGGAAGCCATGAATGGCAAGAGAGCAACCCCAAAACAGCCTCCCCCACCCCAGCCCCATCACCTGACCCCCGTCACTTGATTGTGGAAGAATTAAGGGCAAGTTTCTGAATCTTCCTGCGCCTGAATGCCAGAACACCAGTCATCGCCCTCCCATTTTGTTGGAGCCTCAGACGTCCAAATGAAAGCACAAAGAAAATAATTTTTCATCTGAAGAATCATCTTAAGATCCCTGAATGGAAAGTAAGGGGAGCAGTAAACCTCTTAAACTCCGGTTTGGCAGCTCTAACACAGGGCATTAAGGTGAGATGGTTATTTACAGCAGAAGAAGAAAGAGAGAAGAATTCCAGAGTGAGAGATGGATGTGCAAAGAGAGGATGGGAGACCGGGTTGCCTCAACCCCTGCACCGTTCGAGAAGGGAAGCCATTTTAATCAAGAAACATGTGCCACAAACACTTGAAGGCAAAACCTTCACTTTTAACTCAGTCACTAATGCAAGCAGAGTGTACATTTTTTTTCTCCGCAAACAGCAGATGATTGCCTCAGAATGCCCCTTAACTCTGCCTGCAAGATTTTCTGTGGGGATATCTGAAGCCTTCGCCCCTCTACTCGTTCTGCCCTCAGCCCCTCATCAGCCTTTTGTCCACCGTTTGGGCGCACGGGGCTTCCCCGGGGGGCTTCCGGTGCTGAGGCTGTGACTTCCTGCTCCCTGCCTGACTGGAATTTGGGATTCCCTCTGCAGGCTGGTCCTCCCCTCTTCTACTTTATTTTCCTTCCCTCAGACTCGAAGCAGAAGGTAGAGTAAGGACAAGAGTTCTCCTTCAAGGCGCGCTTCTTTCTGCTTCCCTTGGGAAGGGGGTAACAGGTGCGTGTGTTTCTGGCAGATGCCGCGGGGCTTGTGGGATCCTGGTTCCCTGAGCAGGGATCGAACCCGGGCCCTCGACAGTGAAAGCGCAGCGTCCCAGCCACTGGGCTGGCCGGGAATTCCCGGCAGGTGAGTCTGGACGGGATACTTCTGAGTCTCTAGCGCTCGCTCTGGAATGAGTCCCCTCCCAAGCCAGGGAGAGAGCCTGAGCGCCTCTTCCTGCCTGCGCCCCGGTGGGAACCTTTCCAGTTCTCAGCCAGGCCAGCGCTTCCCGCTGAACAGAGATCTTCTTGGCCCCGCGTGGGGGAAACCTGGGCTGTTTCTGAGGCAAATGATGGCCGTAATCATTTTCAAAGGTATCGTTTTCACCTGGGAAGGGGCTTGAGGAGGCAACACTGCACGCCGTGAATATTTATGACGGAGCAGAGACGCTCTTTCTTTGCTGTAGGTGCAGAAGGTAGCTGAAAGCTGCACCTCTGAGGTAACAAAGGAACCCCAGCCTGGGGGGAGGGAAGGGCAGCGGTGCAACGGGAGGCCCAGAGAGAGGGGAGGCTGCGCTTTCCAGCCGGCCCGGCTCTCCCAGGGGCAGTGGCAGCGACACCCCCTCCCTCAGACTCCATCTCACAGGAAGCTGGGGAAGAAGAGGTGTCCTCTGTCACCAGGTGTTGGCGTAGGGGGAAAGTTTCACCAGGGGAACCTGAGAACACTGTCTCAGACCCGTGGCTGTGAGTACTGCCCAACTCCAAACCTTCTTCGTTTGAAACACATCTTCTCTTGTAACACAGGGCCAGATATCTCAAGGTGGGACACTGACGCACCAACTGCTGCTCCTCAACGTGGTGAGGATGACCCCCCCGCTGGGCCCCTTTACTTGGCAAGGTAAGAGTTCTTATAAAACACAGGAGGGAAAATGGCTTTTTATTTTTTTAAAGATTGATTTATTTTTATTTTATTTTTGGCTGCGTGCGGGCCTTCTCGGCTTTCTCTAGTTGCAGAGAGCGGGGGCTGGTCTTCGTTGTGGTGCATGGATTTCTCATTGCGGTGGCTTCTCTCATTGTGGAGCACACGTGAACTGGGCGTGTGAACTTCCGTAGTTGCAGCCTGCGGGCTCAGTCGTTCTGGCACACGGGCTTAGTTGCTCCACTGCATGTGGGATCTTTCCGGACCAGGGATCGAACCCGTGCCCCCTGCATTGGCAGGTAGATTCTTAACCACTGTGCCACCAGGGAAGTCCCAAAATAGCTTTTTATACTGTTGCTGCAGATGCATGTGGTATTGAATTAATCTCATTGCTCCAGAGGAGTGAGGGATGTGCTGGGAAAACTATGGGGTTGAGAGGCTGGAACGCCTAGGTCCTAATCCCACTGACTGGGATCTTGGAACCCCCCTTTCTCCCACCCCAGCGGTTCCTAAACCTTTTTGGAAAATATGCAATCCTTTTTGTAAAGGTAATGTTCTCAGGAGCTTTAACATATAAACAGATCAAAGCAGGGCTGTGGCAGTTGAAGGGATTGGGGGACATGGAGCCCTGGAGCCGCACCCCTTTCTCTCCTTCCCTGTCTGAGGAGGAGCAGGACAGGGAACAGCAAACCTAGGTGCCTATGGGAGATCCTAGAGGTCTTCAGAACAATTTGAAAATCAGTGGACTAGATGGCTCTAAGGTAACTTTCAATGTTTGCGATCTCGTAATTTAAAATGTTTTCCTTCTAAAGTGCCTGGGTCGATAACTGGTGTATTTAGGAGTAGAATGGGAATGGAGGAGAAAGGGGAGAGAGGGCTGTCCTTGTCAGTTTGGGTCTCACAGGGCAGGAGTCCCAGACGGGAAGAATGTCAGAGGTTTCAGCAGTGTTCGCCCTCCTGGGTCACTGTTTGTTTTGGCCCTTTTCATCTGTGCGCAGCAGCAGGGTAAATGACCATGCTTCATTTCCTCAGCAACAGGACTGGGTCCCCCATCCCTTCCCCCGGTGATCGAGGAGAGTGTCACGGTGTTGCCAGGGACAGGCTGACAGTAGTACCAAATTAGGGAATGGAGCGACTGAGGATTCCTGGCCAAACTGCCTCCCCGACACTCAGCTAGCAAAATCAGTGGAAGTGTGTGTAATCCTGGATGGAAGAGGATGGTATGTGCTCGGCCAGCAATGCAGGAAAAAGGATAATCAAGCGGGACAGCGTTCTTTAATAAGTGTAAAACTAAACATCATCAAAATGCTGCAACACAATACCAGGGACTGGAAGTGGTTAGGGTTGTGATTACAAAAAGGGCATCAGTATAGGATGTCACTTCTCGCAAAGATCCAAGAAAACGTCTAGCATTCATTTTTATAAACAAAGCCATAGCGCACTGGAGTCATTTCTATTTCAAACATATAGTCATACCACCTTTATTTAGAACACGGGTGAGGGGATTGGAATGGTATATAAATCTGGGACAAGACTCCGTATTGTAAGTTACCCCTCAAAAGAGCAAAACGCAAGGTCCATTGTAAACAAATACAGGGCTATTCAGCTCCGAAGCATTGTTAACCGTTTCATTAAAAGGCAGAGTCGTTATGTTCCAAATCCTTCTTCCAAAGATCGGATCCAGATTTTCCAGCTCATGAAACAATGGAGTCATTTCTACAAAAACCAGAAGAGAGAGAGACACTAAACAAATATTGCAGACCAGATCGTTATAGAGACCAAAAGATTTGAGTAGAACACACATACACACAGACCTAGACATGCACTCTCTACAAGGAAAACATTAGAAGCAAAGTGATATACTAGCCTATGAATAAAAGACAACACGAATCAAATATCTTCTCTAGTGCCAACCTCTCCTGCTGCTGCTGCTGCAGCACAGTAGAGCTTTGTGTGTGTGTGTGTGTGTGTGTGTGTGTATGTGTATGTGTGTGTTTCCTTTCCATTCCTGGCATTGGTTTAAGAACTACAGTTGTGGCTTGTGACTGTGCCCCAGCATGCCAGTCTAGGGTGTTGCTGTTTAGAGTAGTTAGCTTATTGGGAACAAAAGGTATTTGATCTCCTCTCCTCTCCTGAAGCTCAAACTACCTAAATGTAATGTTGGCTTGGCTTTGTGGTGAGAAGCAGGCTGAACAGTCGTTAGTATCAGCCGAGCTTAAAATCTGTGGGTGCCAGTTCATTGTTGGCGACCACACTTTCCCTTGGAGCAAAAATTGTACAGACAAGAATAAGCCTACATTTCCAGATGCGTGTTCCCTTTGAAGGAGTTCCCTGAGGGTGGAAGGCGGGGGAAAGAATATGAAGGGGAGGCCTGTGTTATAAAAACTCGTGGCCTGCTCTATTTTTCTGCTTCCTCTTCTGAGAATGTGAACCCAGGAATAGTGGGAATGAAATGTTTCTACTCACAGAATCATGTGAGGTGGTCAGAGGCAGAGGGAAAGTTCATTGCCAATGTATACTTTTTGGCACGAGCAAATGCTTTTTGATGAAGTTCTAGGCGCTAGGCCTACAAATCCTCTGGCTTTTTTGAATGGTGTCAGAGCCTTTCTCACATGTGCTGATGAAAACTATATTGAACCAAAAACCTTTGAGCATTTCCTGTGCCTTTGGGGCTCAGTCCATGAGTGGAAGGAATGTGGAATTTAAAGGGGGAAATTCACTGCTGACCCCTGGGAGAACCGAATGGTACATGAATGAAGTGTTTCATTGATCTAGCACCTATCTGGAGAGAACAAGGGAACTTATAGACTATTTACCATCCATCAGTAGGCAACATGTAATTTCTGTGAGGTGCATTGGCTTCAGGTGACATAAGTAGGGAAAGGTGAGTTGCCCTAGGTTCAATGGCAAACTGGTCGCAAGAAGTAAGTGTATATTTCTTTGTAAATGATATACGAGTCTATAATGCTGATCTTAAACATTAAGGCCTTGCCTAATAACTATTGAGAATCAGATACGGGACCAATGGGAGTAAATCTGTGGACCACTTTCCCATCAGAGAAACTTGGCCAGTTGTGGCACTAAGCCCCCACAAACATTCATCCAGTCAGCATTTAATCCAAATCCCCCACTGTGCTTCCTCTGCACATGCAGCTTCAGAATAACTCCCCTAAACCCTTTTCCCAACCAGCTTTCTGCTCCTTTCTGTGTAGACATTCTGGCACCCAAACTGATCTTGCCCTCGTTGGGGAAAATGGTGCAGCCTCATCAAACTGGAGTGGAACAGAGATGGATTTTTGTTATTATTGTACGGGTCAGGGTCCTGACAGGAAACCAGTGGCATACTCAATTTGGTAATTTGAGAAAAGTTTAATACAAGGAATGCTTACAAAGGTGTTGGCACATTGTAAGGAAACTGCAAGAAATCGTGCAGCATCTCAGGGTTGTTAATAACTGTGTGAGCACCTTTAGGCTGAGCAGGTGAGGGGAAGGAGTAGCTGCTGGAACCAAAGGGAAATAATCGTGTAAAGAGGACACCGCGAGCCTTTGGGTGACTCCAAAGAATCATGCAGGAAGGAAGTGGTGAGAATGAATAGAACAGCCTCACTCTCCTCCCTCCATCTCACCTCCTACTGGTGTTTCTTATTGGCCAAACCCAATGGGAAACCAGTGGTAAACCTAGACCAATGATGCAGTCCTTATAGGTTAGCCTCCAAGGCTTAGGGCAGGGTAGAGAGGATGGGAAGTGAATGTGTAGGGGCAAATGAGTGCTATCCAGCATGGTTAGGCCTGAATTCAAATCCATGCCTATCGATGAACTGTTTATCTTGGGCAGGTTATTTAATTTATATTAGCCCTCACTCTGGGGAGACAGTCACTTACAAATCATTTTTGTTCCACAGCCCCAGTACCCATTTCAACTCCAATAAAAGGAGTTAATGCTATAATTTTTCATAACTAGGATGAGTTTAAATGACATTCATATTTACACAACTTACAAAAATGTTTTAACTCTGTAATGTACATTTATATTACATTTTAATGCTTATTTCATAGTTGTTATTTATTGGGACTATAAAATTTTTAGCAGTTTTATTGAGATACAATTTAACTGCAATAAGCTGCATTTAGTTAAAATATATAATACGTTAAATTTGACATATGTAAACACCCTTGATACTATCACACCACCCCTAGAAATTTCCTCATGCAGCATTGTGGTCTCTCTCTTCCCCTCTTCCCCATGCCCCCTTCACCATCCATTGATAAGCTTTCTGTCACTGTACACTAGATTGCATTTATTAGATTTTTATATAAATATTTAAACATCTAGGTTCTTTTATGCAACATAATTACTTGGTGATTTATCCATGTTGTATGTATTGATATTTTATTCCTTTGTAATACTGGATAGTATTCCATTCTATAAATATACCACAGTTTGTTTATCCATTTGTTTATCCATCCAGATGTTGATAGACATTTGTTTCTTTCAGTTTTGACTGTTATGAATAAAGTTACTCTGAACATTCATAAGGATATATGCTTTTATACCTCTTGGATAAGCAGAATGTCTGGATCATATGGTAGGTATAATGTTAATTTTGGGTAAACTGCTAAATTGTTTCCCAAAGTAGTTGCATCATTTTACACTTACAGTAGTATATTAGAATTCCATTTCTACAATGGCAGTTCCTCAAAAAGTTAAAAGTAGAATTACTGTATGATACAGTAATCTACTTCTGGGTACATACCCAAAACAATTGAAATCAGGGACTCAAGAGATATTTGCACGCCCATGTTCATAACATTATTTGCAATAGCCAAAAAGCAGAAGCAAACCAGGTGTTTATTAATGAATGAATGGATAAAGAAAATGTGGTATACACATAGCATGGAATATTATCCAGCCTTAAAAAAGAAGGAAATTCTGTCACATGCTACAATATGGATGACTCTTTTTTATTGAGGCATAGTTGATGTATAATAGTATACAATTTTCAGGTGTACAACATGGTGAATCACAATTCTTAAAGATTATATTCCATTTATAGTTATTATAAAATATTGGCTATATTCCCTGTGTTGTACACTATATCCTTGTAGCTTATTTATTTTACATATAGTAGTTTGTACTTCTTAATCCCCTATCCTATCTTGCCCCTCCCCCTCCCCTCTCCCCACTGGTAACCACTAGTTCGTTCTGTATATCTATGAGTCTGTTTCTTTTTTGTTATATTTACTAGTTTGTTTTCTTTTTTAAATTCTACATGTAAGTGATATACAGTGTTTGTCTTTCTCAATCTGACTTATTTCACTTAGCATAATGCTCTCCAAGTCCATCCATGTTGTTGCAAATGGCAAAATTTCATTCTTTGTTATGGTTAAGTAGTATTCCATTGTGTATATATAAAACATCTTCTTTATATAGATGAATCTTGAGCCCATTATGCTAAGTGAAATAAGCCAGTCACAAAAAGATAAATACTGCGTGGTTCCATATACATAGGTGCATTGAATAATCAGATTTATAGGGACAGAAAGTAGGATGATAGTTGTCAGAGACTGGAAGGAGGGAGGAATGGGGAGTTGTTTAATCCATGTGGAGTTTCAGTTGTGCAAGATGAAAGTAGTTCTGGAGATGGATGGTGGTAATGGTTATACAACAGTGTGAATGTCCTTAACACTACCGAACTGTACACTTAAAAATGGTTAAGATAGTAAATTTTGTGTTATGTATATTTTAACCACAATAAAAATAAAATAATGTAAAATAAATTGGAAAGAAAATGAGTGGCCATAGTTATAAGAAGAAAACCAAGCATCACTGAAGCCAAGGACTTAGTCCCTGATGTTGGTTGGTGGCATTTAGGTTGAAACTTCAGATTTCAACTAACTTTAGGTTGCTCAACATAGTGTGCATACTTACGAGGGTTAAGGGTGTACCAAGAATATTAAGGAAAAAACAAAAAAAATGTCAATCAGCAAGACTTTATGGTGTATTCTAAAATGTAACACAAAATAAAAATGTCCAAATATCAATAAAGATGAAGTAACAGAGATGGAAAACAAAAAACAAACCCTGACTACTCCAACTTTGTCTACTACTCTTCCCTTGGTGTGTTTTACCTGGTCTCAGCCTTCCATTTATCACTATATGTTATCTGTGTAGGCTGTACCATTAGTTCCCTCTTCTCACTGTACTATGCTTTTGTGGCAAAGACCTTGCCTCCCACCAAAACCAAACTTCTCCCCAACCCACCCCACCCCACACACACACGCACACACACACACATTGTATTCCTGGAAGTTCCCCAGACATTACTAGCAATTTCATGGTTATTTGCAAATACTATTCCCTTCATCAAAAATACTCTTCCCCAATCTTTCCCTTGATGATCGAGCTGGTCCTTCTATACTCAACCGAAACATCTCCTTTCCTGTGAAGGGTATCTTTTGCTCATATAACTAATGCATAACAAGCTATATTTCTGTAAAGCATTTATGGAATAGTTATTTTTTTGAAGTATATAATTTTGAGACACTGTTTCATTTGTGGAATTTAAAGAGTAAATGATGCAAACAAGCACCATTTTAACATATTTTTCCAATATAGTGTATGCTTTTTAGGAGATTTTAAAAAAATTCTTCTCAGAAGAAAATAAGCTGTCATCTGAAATCATTGTCCCTCAATAATGTAGATAAATCCACGTACAGTGAAAAAGGTCACTTAAAAACCTGCTAATAGCTTACACACAACATGAGAATTAATAGACAAAACCCTGTTAACAGATTAGAGCTTTTTAAAAGGATAATGTTTGGACCAGAAAATCAGATATGCATTCTAGAACACAATGAAACTCCCATGAAGAAAAATGGAAAATCAAAAGAGCCAAGTACTAATAATGTAGAAAATATAGTATTAGATCCAATTCATTTTTTTGAACACCTCATATTCAATATCATTCTAATGAACTATTTGATTTGACTTAATACTGGTCTAGAAGAAGAAGAAAATTTTCAATGGTCAGATTTGGAAGATGGGGTAGGGAGAATGTGGCTAAATAAAGGTACCTAATATGTTCTCATTGAAGAGTTGTCGAATTTCTTCTTGCCACTGTGCCAAATTAGAGCACTTTTCCTTGGGTGTGGTTTTCTTTCTCTGGATGAACTTCAAAAGGAGCAGGCGGTATGAGCCTAGGGTTGAATCTTTACGTAACCATGACACTTTGGAACAAAGAGACTCACCACTTTAAGCAGCTACAGTTTCTGGAAGAGTAAGAATTAGTAATTAATGTTATTTAAGGAGTGGTTAGCAAGAGATTGATGACAGTGTTTTGGGAATCCTGCCTGAGTATTTAGGATACTGATATTTAGAAGACATTGCAAATCACAGAAAATTTTAAAGCCTTCAGGCATGTAGGCAACTCACTGTCATCAGCTGAACTACTATCAAGTGCCAGGCATTGTACATTTCTTATCTCATTTAATCATCCACATTTCTGAAAGGCAAGTACTATTATTCTGTTTTTGTAGGAAAGCAAAGTAAGGCTCAAGAAACTAGAGTGAATTACCCTAATTAGTGGCAGAAGGGTGACTTTAACCAGACCTCTTTGGGTCTAGGGGTTTTCTGCTTCACCATGGTGCCTCCTCTTCTAAATGTTTGTTGAGGGTCCTGTGAATTTGTGTATCTTTTAAAGCTCCTATGGTGATTGCGATGCTTAGTCGGGTTTGAGGACACTCATTTAACTAAGGTATGAGGGTCTTACTGTGTTAATCCTGCAAGGAATACAGTACAGTGTTTATATTTCAAAAGGCAAACACTGGAAATTAGTGATGTTTAACATAAAGGAGTATATAACTATTAGTGAGTTTCACTCACCGCAAAGATATTCCTGGGGGACACCCAAAGGCTCTTAAAGCAGTCCTCAAATTACACTAGAGAGACAGGTTTCTCTATGCCTTCCCTGCTCTACCGTGCTTGTTTGTTCCATTCTGTAGCTATGGCTTCTCAAACTCTATTTCTAAATCCACTATCAACTTGCTAAACTTCTGATAAAAATTGCTTCATAACAAAAGATCTTAGTGCCTAAAATTTCCATTCAGTTTTTAACTTATGAAAAGCATTAAAATCATGAGTCTTTTTTTTAAATTACATTTCTGAATGGGCATATTTTAAGTTTCTCGGTAGGAAGCTCTCCAGGTTTTCTCTTTATGCCTGGAGTTCAGGAAGTGTAGCAGTTTGTGTCTAAAAATGTCTTCTAACAAATGTGTAGATTGGAGGCAAGCCTGCCTTGGCAGTTGGAATTCTCTATTTTTTTCAATTCAGGGAAATGATCTTTTACTATTATTTTAGATGATTTATTCTCTTCCATTTTCTTATTTTATTCTTTCTGGAGCATCTTCTAAATGGATATAGAATCTCTGGAACTATTGTACTGTCTTTTTTTGGATCCAGTTTCACCAAGATATACTTGACATGTAACATTGTGTTAGTTTAAGGTGTACAACATAACGATTTGATATATGTATATATATTGCAAATGATCATCACAGTAAGTTTAGTCAAAATACATCACCTCACATCGTTACAAAAATGTTTTTCTTGTGATAAGAACTTTTAAGATCTACCCTCTTAGCAATTTTCAAATATGCAATATAGTATTGTTAAATATAGTCGTCATACTGTACATTATATCCCCAGAAATTATTTATCTCATAACTAGAAGTTTGTAACTTTGACAGCCTCTGCCCATTCCCCCAACCCCCACCTCTGGAAAGCACCGATCTGTTCTGTTTCTATGAGTTTGGTTTATTTTAGACTCCACAGAAAAGTAAAATCATACTTTTTTTGCCTTTCTCTGTCTGATTTATTTCACTTAATATAATGCCCCCTCCATGTTACAAATGGCAGGATTTCCTTCTTTTTTATGGCTGAATAATACTCCCTTGTATGGCTGATACACACACACACACACACACACACACACACACAATTCTCCATCCATTCATCTGTTGGTAGGCACCTAGTGGTTCCCATGTCTTGGCTATTGTAAATAATGCTGCAATGAAAATGGAGGTGTAGATATCTCTTTGACATAGTGATTTTGTTCACTTCAGATGTATACCCAGAAGTTCAATTGCTGGGTCATATGGTTGTTCTATTTTTAATTTTTTGAGGAGCTTCTATACTGTTTTCCATAGTGGATGCCCCAATTTACATTCCCACCAAGAGTGTACAGGGTTCTCTCTCTTTTTTTTTTTTTTACATCCCTGTCAACACTTATCTCTCATTTTTTTTTTATAATAGCCATTCTGCCAGCTGTGATATGATATCTCATTGTGGTTTGATTTGCATTTCCCTGTTGATTTCCCTGTTGATTAGTGATGCTTAACACCTTTTCATGTACCTGTTGGCCATCTGTATATATTCTTTGGAAAAGTGTCTGTTCAGGTCTTCTGCCCATTTTTAAATAGGATTGTTGGGGGGGTGCTATTGAGTTATATGAATTCTTTATATATTTTAAATATTCACTCCTTATCAGATATATGATTTATACATTTTCTCCTAGTCTGTCGTTTGTCATTTCATTTTGTTAATGGTTTCCTTTGCTTTTCAGAAGCTATTTGGTTTGATGTGGTCCCATTTATCTTTGCTTTTGGTGTAAAATCCAAACAATCATTGCTAAAACCAATGTCAAGGAGCTTATCCCCTATATTTTCTTCTAGGAGTTTTAGGGATTTAGGTCACATTCATGTCTTTAATCCATTTTGCATTGATTTTTGTATATGGCATAAGTGAGGGTCTAGTTCCATCCTTTTGCATGTGGCTGTCCAGTTTGACCTATACCACTTATTGAAGAGACTATCCTTTCCCCGTTGTGTATTCTTGGCTCCTTTGTTGTAGTAAATTGATCAACCATTATTCATGGTTTTATTTTTGGGATCTCTCTTCTGTTCCATTGGTCTATGTGTCTGTTTTTATGGCAGTACCATACTGTTTTGATTACTATAATACCTTTATAATACAGTTTGAAATTGAGAAGTGTGATGCCTCCAGCTTTTATCTTCTTTTTCAAGATTGCCTTATCTATTTGGGGTCTTTTGTGGTTTCATTCAAATTTTAGAATTTCTTGTCCTATTTATGAGAAAAATGCCATTGA